>NC_045442.1:31371322-31430265 GCF_002776525.5 Piliocolobus tephrosceles
AAAAAAAAAAAAAAAAAAAAAAAAATTTTCAAAATTATTTAAATATAAATTATGTAAATAGACTAACAAACTTCTACATACCTCAAACTCAGCCTCAATAATTAGCAACTTAGGGCTTATCTTGCTTTTTCATTATTCCCTTCTATTCCCATATTGTTTTGAAGCAAATCTTGCCTATCATATCATTTCATACATCTTTAACTTTAATATTATCATCACATCTAAAAGAGTAATATTACTTTAATATAAAAATTTTAGTTAGTGCTCAATTTGCAATTATTCAACTTCTATAACTGCCACAAACTTTTAAAGATAGTTTGTTGTATAAATTGCTATCCAATGTCCATATATTGCAACTGTTTGATATGTGCAAAGTTAAAACTGAATGTCCTTAGATGGCATAGAATTCTAGTCTGCCAGAGTCCATACTACTCCCTACTCTTTTCATTTAAGTTATCTGCCAAGCCCTTGACATTTTTTGAGTTTGGTTCTCTGGAGGATGTGAAGTCTCTTCCAGTTCTAAGATAACTTCACTTTTGTAAATATTGACAAAGAAACAAAACAAATGAGTAGAGCTCTATCCTTTAATCCGAAAAACTAAGAAGCAGCAATACACACTTGTTAATTAGAAATATGGAAGTAAATTCCAAAAGAATCTACTAAAAGAGATGAAAGAAGTTCCCTCTTGGGATTAGGATATATTGGTGTCTGCTATTCCACATCCTCAGGCCTACCTCACAGGCTTAACTAATATGCATTCATTGCTTAAGGACAGAGACACATTCTAAGAAATGCATTCTTTTTTTTTTTTTTTTTTTCTTTGAGACAGAGTCTTGCTCTGTCCCCCAGGCTGGAGTGCAGTGGCGCGATCTCACCTCACTGCAAGCTCCGCCTCCCGGGTTCATGCCATTCTCCTGCCTCAGCCTCCTAAGTAGCTGGGACTACAGGCGCCCGCCACCACGCCCGGCTAATTTTTTGTATTTTTAGTAGAGACAGGGTTTCACCGTGTTAGCCAGGATAGTCTTGATCTCCTGACCTTGTGATCCGCCCGCCTTGGCCTCCCAAAGTGCTGGGATTACAGGCGTGAGCCACCGCGCCCGGCTAGAAATGCATTCTTAGGTGATTTCATTGTTGTGCAAAAATCATAGAGTATGCTTATACAAACCTACATGGTATAGCCTATTACTTATCTAGGCTATATGGTATAGCCTATTGCTTCTAGGCTACAAAACTGTACAGCCTGTTACAGTACTGAATACTATACACTGTAAGCAATTTTAACACAATGGTAAGGATTTGTATATCTAAACACAGAAAAAGTACAGTAAAAATACTGCATAAAAGATACAAAATGGGCCAGGAACAGTGGCTCACGCCTGTAATCCCAGTACTTTGGGAGGCTGAGGTGGGCGGATGGTCAGGAGATTGAGACCATCCTGGTTAACATGGTGAAACCCCGTTTCTACTAAAAATACAAAAAATTAGCCGGGCATGGTGACAGGCGCCTGTAGTCCCAACTACTCGGGAGGCTGAGGCAGGAGAATCGCTTGAACGTGGGAGGCAGAGGTTGCAGTGAGCCAAGATTGTGCCACTGCACTCCAGCCTGGACAACGGAGCAAGACTCGGTCTCAAAAAACAAAAAACAAAATGAAAAAAAGATAGAAAATGGCAAACCTGTGCAGGGTACTTACAATGAATGGAGCCTGCAGGACTGGAAGTTGCTCTGGATAAGTCAATGAGTGAACAGTGAGGGAATGTGAAGGCCTAGGACATTGCTGTATGCTGCTGCAAACTTTATAAACACTACGCTTAGGCGACACTAAATTTATTTTGAAAAAAGATTTTTCTTTCTTCATTAATTAACCTTAGCTTACCATAATTTACCTTATAACGTTTTTTTTTTTTTTTTGAGACGGAGTCTCGCTCTGTCGCCCAAGCTGGAGTGCAGTGGCCGGATCTCAGCTCACTGCAAGCTCTGCCTCCCGGGTTCACGCCATTCTCCTGCCTCAGCCTTCCGAGTAGCTGGGACTACAGGCGCCCGCCACCTCGCCCGGCTAGTTTTTTGTACTTTTTAGTAGAGATGGGGTTTCACCGTGTTAGCCAGGATGGTCTCGATCTCCTGACCTTGTGATCCGCCCGCATCGGCCTCCCAAAGTGCTGGGATTACAGGCTTGAGCCACCGCGCCCGGCCCATAATTTACCTTATAACTTTTAAATTTTTTTAAGCTTTTGGACTTTTATAATAATACTTAGCTTAAAACACACATACTACAGCTGAGCACGGTGGCTTATGACGGTAATCCCAGCACTTTGGGAGGCCGAGTTGGGTGGATCACGAGGTCAGGAGATCGAGACCATCCTGGCTAACACAGTGAAACCCCGTCTCTACTAAATATACGAAGAATTAGCCTGGTGTGGTGGCAGGCGCCTGTAGTCCCAGCTACTTGGGAGGCTGAGGCAGGAGAATGGCGTGAACCCAGGAGGTGGAGCTTGCAGTGAGCCGAGATCGCACCACTGCCCTCCAGCCTGAGTGACAGAGTAAGACTCCATCTCAAAAAAAAAAAAAAAAAAAACCTACAGTTGTACAAAGTATTTTCTTGTATCTTTATTATGTGATGTTTCTTCTGTTTTTAAATTTTTTATTTTTTACTTTTTAAACTTTTTTGTTAAAAACTAAGCCACAAACACTCACAATGGCCTAGGCCTAGAGAGTGTCAGGATCATCAATATCACTGGTTTCCACCTCCACAGCTTGTCCCACTGGAAGGTCTTCAAGCTGTCATCTCCTATGAAGATAATGCTTTCTGGAATACCTCCTGAAAGACCTGCCTAAAGCTATTTTACAGTTAACTCTTTTTCTTGATAATTAGAAAGAGTACATTCTAAAACAATGATATATATTAAATATATAAACCAGTAACGGTCATTTATTATCAAGTATTATATACTGTACATAATTTATATGCTATGGTTTTATACGACTGGCAGCACAGGTTTGTTTACAACAGCATCACCACAAACACACGAGTGATATGTTATTCTATGACATTATGATGGCTACAACATCACTAAGTGATAGGAATTTTTTACCTTCATTATAATCTTATGGGCCCACTATCCTGCATGGGGTCCACTGTTGACTGAAATGTTGTTATGCAGCATACGACTGTGCACTGATGCATCTTCAGATAAATTAATATAGAGACACTGAAGTACAGTTTAATGATTAAAATTTTTTAATGAAAATACAAGAGGTTCTCTTGACATTCATGCAATATTAATCTAATTTTGTTGTTTTTTTTTTTTTTTTTTGAGACGGAGTCTTGCTCTGTCGCCCAGGCTGGAGTGCAGTGGCTGGATCTCAGCTCACTGCAACCTCCGCCTCCTGGGTTCACGCCATTCTCCTGCCTCAGCCTCCCGAGTAGCTGGGACCACAGGCGCCGGCCACCTCGCCCGGCTAATTTTTTTTTTGTATTTTTTTTAGTAGAGACGGGGTTTCACCGTGTTAGCCAGGATGGTCTCGATCTCCTGACCTCGTGATCCGCCCGTCTCGGCCTCCCAAAGTGCTGGGATTACAGGCTTGAGCCACCGCGCCCGGCCTGTTTTTTTTTTGAGACAGAGTCTTGATCTGTCGCCCAGCCTGGAGTGCAGTGCCGGATCTCAGCTCACTGCAAGCTCCGCCTCCCGAGTTCATGCCATTCTCCTGCCTCAGCCTCCCGAGTAGCTGGGACTACAGGCGCTTGCCACCTCGCCCGGCTAGTTTTTTGTATTTTTTAGTTGAGACGGGGTTTCACCGGGTTAGCCAGGATGGTCTTGATCTCCTGACCTCATGATCCACCCGTCTCGGCCTCCCAAAGTGCTGGGATTACAGGCTTGAGCCACCGCGCCCGGCCTTATATTAATCTATTTTTAAGAATGACTGAAAATTTAAAGAAATACAAAGATTTTGGAAACAATAATTTGAAACTAAATGTCCAATAGAAGCTTACATAGCAAGTTTGAAGCAGAGTTTATCTGAAAATTGACAACTGGACAATGGAAAGACAAAGGAAAATTATACAGTTAGACTACCTCAAAATGCACAGAAGAATGTGTTATATTTACCTCTTTAAAATATATAATATTGCTACATCAAAATTTTCATTAAAATTGCAATGACATTCATATGGAATAGAATCCCTCTGAAAGTATTTCCAAACTTGTGTGGGAAGACATCAAACTCCAAAAAATCTTAGGACTTTGGGGACTTCAGAGATCACTTCAGCCAGGCATAGTGACTCATGCCTGCAATCCCAGCACTTTGGGAGACCAAGGTGAGAAGAATACTTGAGGCAGGAGTTCAAGGCCAGCCTGGGCTACACAGTGAGACCCCTATCTCTAAAAATATGACAAAATAAAGTAGCCGAGAATGGTGGCACACATCCGTAGCCCCAGCTACTGGAGAGACTGAGGACTGCTTGAACCCAGGAGTTCAAGGCTCTGGTGAAGTACTGCATGATTGTGCCACTCACTCCAGCCTGGGTGTCAGAGCAAGGCCCTGTCTTTAATTAACAAGCACATACATACATCATACTTAAGAGATCGTTTGGTCCAATTTTCTTATTTTTTTATTATTTAAATTATTTTTTCTTTTCTGTTTGTCCCAGAGATTTCAGAATTTTCTTATTTTAGAGAAGAAAATGGAAAGGCCAAAAAGAATACTAGAAACTAGGACCTTAGAAAAAGTTCTAGGGGCCAGGCACGGGGGCTCATTCCTGTAATCCCCGCACTTTCGGAGGCCAAAGCGGGCGGATCACGAGGTCAGGAGATCGAGACCATCCTGGTTAACACAGTGAAACCCTGTCTCTACTAAAAATACAAAAAATTAGCCGGGTGTGGTGGCGGGCGCCTGTAGTCCCAGCTACTTGGGAGGCTGAGGCAGGAGAATGGCGTGAGCCCAGGAGGTAGAGCTTGTGGTGAGGTGAGATCGCGCCACTGTACTCCAGCCTGGGCGACAGCGAGATTCCATCTCAAAAAAAAAAACAAAAAACAAAAAAAACTTCTAGGGGTCTGGGTCCCTCCGCAGAGAGCCCAGTTAGAATGACTGGACACAGCAGCCTATGATAAAGGTAAAAGAGAACCTTTGTCAATGGTAAGGAGAATAACAGATGCTGGGTAACTAGTTCCCCATCCATCTGTCCAAGGCATGGTGCCATGGCAAAGGCATACAGGCAAGGCCTTCCACCATTCAGAAATCCACTTCTTACTTAGGAAGCCGAATATCAAGTCTCTACTCCCACACTTTCCATTTGGTCACCTCAGTCTAACAGAAATGAGAAAACAAGAGGAAGAGCTGACCAGTATCAGCACTTTCCACTTTTCTGAGAGCTGGAAACAGTAACACTTCCTCTAAAAGTCCTAATGCCTTTTCTCCATGGCCAACCAGTAAAAAGTATGGAGAAGCCAATAAAAGTGACCTAATTCCTATTTCAAAGTACAAAGCTAAACCTTAGGGTATTTATAGGCCTGGTGTCAGCCTTGTCCTCAACTCCCCTCCTTCTATCATGGATAGCCTGCTCTCCACACACACTGCTCCCATGTACACTCCCATGCCAAAAGTTCAGCCAGGACCTCTCATTTCTACAGTTCAAATGCAAATAAACTAGTTGATACATATGCACTTCTCTGTTAAGGATAAAAAAGACCACTACTACCTAAGTTTGAAATAGCCCATAGTCTCAGAACAGTCTGGGTATTATTTAAAACAAACAAATAAGTGGTGAATAGTTCATAGAAATGGGAAAAAAAAAAAAAGAGACTTGGCAATAAAAAACACACTATCCAGATATGAAAGAATTTCATACATGTAATACAAATCCAAAAGGTTCCTATCCAACTTCTGTCCAATAAGTGGCCAAGAGATAAGAAGAGATAATTCAATAGGAAAAACCCCAAACAGTAAAACACTTGAGAAAATGTTAGTAATTAAAGAAATGTGAAACAAATTATAAAAGCATCATCTTGTCAATTAAATTAGCAAAATTAAAGAGAAGTTTAAAAACTCCATATAGGATGCAGCATAGCTACAAAATCCACTCTACTAATGGGACTATTACTTCAAGAAAATAATTTAAAAGAAAAGCAGGCTGGGTGTGGTGGCTCACGCCTGTAATCCCAACACTTTGGGAAGCTCAGGTGGGTGGATTGCTTTAGCCCAGGAGTTCGAGACTAGCCTGGGCAACATGGCAAAAACCCATCTCTACAAAATATTAATATATAAAAATTAGCCAGGAGTGGTGGCACACACCTGTAGTCCCAGCTACTCAGGGAGGCTGAGATGGAGGATCATCTAAGCCCAGGAGGTCAAGGCCGCAGTGAGCCGTGATTGTACTACTGCACTCCAGCCTGGGCAACAGAGACCCTGTCTGAAAATTTAAATTAAATTAAAAATTAAAAATATAAAAAAGAAAAAGAAAAACAGTATTATCAATACAGAGATAAGGTTGTACCACATATAACGAATCAAAATTTAAAAAGGATAGTTAATCTACGGCATTCTGATTCAATGTATTTTTATATTGTCATTAAAGATGACAAATACATAGGTAAATGCATGAAAAATTCTGTATGAAATTATGCTAAGAACTTCTGGCCCCACTGAAGAGTATCCTGAGCCAATTTCAGCAAGGTTCTGAGTGCCTATAAAAATACACTTTAAAAAATGATACTAGGCCAGGCGCAGTGGCTCACGCCTGTAATCCCAGCACTTTGGGAGGCCGAGGTGGGTGGATCACGAGGTCAGGAGATTGAGATCATCCTGGCTAATACGGTGAAACCCCGTCTCTACTAAAAATACAAAAATAAAGTAGCCGGGGCTGGTGGCGGGTGCCTGTAGTCCCAGGTACTCGGGAGGCTGAGGCAGGAGAATGGTGTGAACCTGGGAGGTGGAACTTGCAGTGAGCCGAGATCACATCACTGCACTCCAGCAGGGGTAACAGAGCAACATTCTGTCTCAAAAAAAAAAGATACTAAATGAATAAAAGGAATAAAAAATAATATGGCATACTGATTAAACTATTAAATTATGTTTACATAATGATAAGGGTTAGAGAAGATAAATAGTGATTTTTGTGTTTTTGTGATTTTGTGTCTCACTCTGTTGCCCAGGCTGGAAAGTGGCATGATTATGGCTCACTTGAAGTCTTGACCTCCTGGGCTCAAGCAATCCTCCTGTCACAGCCTCCTGAGTAGCTGGGACTACAGGCACTTGCCACCACACCCAGCTAATTTAAATTTTTTTTTTTTTTACAGACAGGGTCCCACTACGTTGCCCAGGCTGGTCTTGAACTCCTGTGCTCAAGCAATCCTCCCGTCTAGGCCTCTCTCAAAGTGTTGGAATTATAGGCATGAGCCACCACACCTGGCCTAGTGATTTTATGGTACAAAGGTTTTTGTTCTTGTTTGCCTGCTTTGTTACTTTTATTTATAGTCTTCTACAGAAAGTTAAACACAATTTTGGAAACTCTCTGATTCTATAAAACCTAAATCAAAAAAATACCCAAAGGATTTTCCCAGTTATGAATTGTCTACTAGGCCAATAAATGACAACAGGAATATGAGGCCAGGGTTTATTTACAGCCTTAGGCTATTTCCTAGGAAGCCAAAGATGCTCTGGAATTTTTGTTTGTTTTGAGACAGGGTCTCACTATGTTGCTCAGGCTAGTCTCAAACACCCGGGCTCAAATGATCCTCTTGCCTTAGCCTCCCAAGTAGCTGGGATGCCACCATGCTACTGCACCATGCACATGCCACCATGTCTGGCTTCCAGAATTTTTGAAAAAGTAAACTGATTCTCCATTTTAACAACCACAACCCTGTTCCCTGCCCCACACTTCCACCCACCTCCTGTCACCAAGAGCTCAGTAAGTATGTTCTCACAAGGATTTCTATTATCAAGTATAGAGTAAGGTATGTACCAAGGAGGGAAAGACATCAATGAAACTGCATAGCTGAAATGATTACCAAACACAGAGGCAGGACAGTGTCCCTGGTTAGCTTTAGGGTCTACCTGTGCATTCCTCATCACTGTGGCTATTGACTTGCTTGTACTAGAAAGGTGAAGAATAGTACATAACTCCTAAGGCTTTTTTTTTTCTTTCTTTCTGAGACAGAGTCTCACTCTGTCACCCAAACTGGAGTGCAGTGGCATGATCTTGGCTCACTATAACTTCCGTTTCCTGGGTTCAAGTGATTCTCATGCCTCAGCCTTCCAAGTAGCTGGGATTACAAGCATGCATCACCACACTCAGATAATTTTTTTGTATTTTCTGTTGAGATGGGGTTTCAATGTGTTATCCAGGCTGATCTTGAACTCCTGGCCACAAGTAATCTGCCCGCCTCAGCATCCCAAAATACTGCAATTATAGGCTTGAGCCACCACACGCAGCCAACTCCTAAGACTGTTATCTGACTGGTATACAAAGGACCAGATGAATCTATCTAGTGACAAACAAGTAATTTCGTTTTTGGCCGGGCGCGGTGGCTCAAGCCTGTAATCCCAGCACTTTGGGAGGCCGAGACGGGCGGATCACGAAGTCAGGAGATCAAGACCATCCAACTAAAAAATACAAAAAACTAGCCGGGCGAGGTGGCGGGCGCCTGTAGTCCCAGCTACTCGGAAGGCTGAGGCAGGAGAATGGCGTGAACCCGGGAGGCAGAGCTTGCAGTGAGCTGAGATCTGGCCACTGCACTCCAGCCTGGGCAACAGAGCAAGACTCCGTCTCAAAAGAAAAAAAAAAAAAAAGTAATTTCATTTTTAAATCACTCCCAAGCATTAGGTCTTTATCTTCATTTTGGAGATCCTGGATAGAATCCAAAAAGAGCTCATATCATTATGTATCTCAGTCTGAAAAAAACATGGACATGAAAAAATGCTCATCATCACTCGCCATCAGAGAAATGCAAATCAAAACCACAATGAGATACCATCTCACACCAGTTAGAATGGCAATCATTAAAAAGTCAGGAAACAACAGGTGCTAGAGAGGATGTGAAGAAATAGGAACACTTTTACACTGTTGGTGGGACTGTAAACTAGTTCAACCATTGTGGAAAACAGTGTGGCGATTCCTCAAGGATCTAGAACTAGAAATTCCATTTGACCCAGCCATCCCATTACTGGGTATATACCCAAAGGATTATAAATCATGCTGCTATAAAGACACATGCACACGTATGTTTATTGCAGCACTATTCACAATAGCAAAGACTTGGAATCAACCCAAATGTCCATCAGTGACAGACTGGATTAAGAAAATGTGGCACATATACACCATGGAATACTATGCAGCCATAAAAAAAGATGAGTTCATGTCCTTTGTAGGGACATGGATGCAGCTGGAAACCATCATTCTCAGCAAACTTTCACAGGAACAGAAAACCAAACACCGCATGTTCTCACTCATAAGTGGGAACTGAACAATGAAATCACTTGGACACAGGCAGGGGAACATCACACAACGGGGCCTATTGTGGGGAGGGGGAAGGAGGGAGGGATAGCATGAGGAGATATACCTAATGTAAATGAGTGCAGCACACCAACATGGCACATGTATACATATGTAACAAACCTGCACGTTGTGCACATGTACCCTAGAACTTAAAGTATTAAAAAAAAAAATGGTAACACTGTAACTCTAGTCAGTCTAGTTCATTTGCACCAAATTTTAGAGGATCGGTGGTAAATAGGTGGGGGAACCACAAAGGATTATCTGAATCCAGTTGAAGTGCTCTCATGAGCAGAAGGCTCCTTTGACCAGTTGCCATGGATATCCCAGCAGAACAGGGGTAAAGGAGGTAGACTGATCATGCTTACTGGCTTGCTTTAGAAAAACGGAAAGTTTTTACTAGCGCTTATGGCTGAGATAACAATGGAAGAGAAAGAGAATAACATGTTAAAGCAGTATTCACATACATATTTGCCATATACATATTGGACAATTTCAGAGACATAAAGATTTGGGAGAAGACAGGGAAACAGGGCTGACTGGGGAGAACAGAATTTTTCAGATTAAAAAAGATAAATCTTTAAGTCCCAGTGAACATCTAAAAATGTCCATTTAACTTCCTGCAAGGCCAGTCTCGAAGATGACTCTCAGTGATGTCCCCAAAGATTACATCTTTATGTATCTAGGTTGGTCTGTGTGACTAATATAATATAGCAGGAGTGATGGTTACTCCTGAGATTTACTTCTGAGGTTGGGTCAGAAAAGGAAGTGTGGCTTCTGCTCTCTCTCTCTTGGATCATTCACCTATGGAGAAGCTAGTTTCCATGCTGTGAGCAGTCCTACTGAGAGGCCCGCATTGTGAGGAACTGAGGCCTCTGGCCAACAACCACATGAATGAACTTGGAAATGGATCTTCCAGCCCAGCCCTTCAAATGACTGCTGCCCTGGCTGACATCTTGAGAGACCCTAAGCCAGAACCACTAGCTAAACAGCTCCCAGATTCCTGACCCTTAGAAACTGTGTGAAATAGGCCACACAGTGGCTCATGCCTGTAATCCCAGCAGCACTTTGGGAGGCCAAGGTGGGAGGATCACTTGAACCCCAGAGTTTGAGAGTAGCCTGGGCAACATAGTGAGACCTCATCTCAAAAAAAAAAAAAAAAAAGAAAAAAGAAAAGAAAAGAAACTCTGTGAAATATATATATGTTTTTTAAATTTAAGCTGCCACATTTTGGGGAGTAATTTGCTACCCAGCAATAGATGGGTAGGAGAGGTAATTTGTTGGGGTAATTTGTTACCCAGCAATAGATAACATAATAACATAACATCAAACCAAGCAAGTTTGATGGGGAAATGTACCATTTGATATCATGATTTCATCTATTGGTTGAGAAAGAATCATCTGCAAATTAAAAGTGGTTATTGCTTATGATACGATTAAAAGCTAAATACGCCTAAAGAAGGGGCTCCAATGGAGGGAATGAATTGTCCTTCTATTCCGACACTAATCTAAGGCTTGTCACAGCCAAAAAGGCCCCATCAGAAGAGTCCAACACAGTCCCCTCCCAGTAATTATATTACATCTCCTACAGCCATAAATGGGGGTTAGTTAAGGGTAGGTTTCACATAAAAGGCAGCCATTGTAAGGGTGTTGTCTCACATCAGAGCAGTCAAGGGGTTAAAGTTGAGGCAGCAAATTTATCCCCAGAGATATATGCCTAGCACAAAGCTGAGATTCACAAGATTCTCCCTGAGTTTTCCTCACCTCTAAATGCTGGAATAACTGATGCTCACTGAATTCCGATATTTGTATGAATAAAAATGAAGGGATTTAGCAAATCTTGTTCCTGCACACAGTTGTCAAAAAAAATCTGACCTTTACAACAGGAAAAAGAGGGGGGATTTAAAGATTTAAAGAAGAGGCAGTGGCTGTCTGATGTATAACAAACCTTTGAAAAATTATGAAGCAGTGAAAATCCCCTGCAGGTCCCAACAAAATGTGTCCAATTTGCATTCCAGCAAAGCTTTCCATACATACCATTTGGCTCCTGTGTGTACTTCCAGGCAAATAAATCCCGAGGAATAATCCCACTGGGACCTAAGTCTGATCTCTGATATATTACTGCTACACAGCTCCAGACCAGGCTCCACAAACTGCCTTTTTGGGTCCAAATAACTAAATCAAAGTCATCCTGATAAGCTTTGAAAACAGGGAATGCGAGGAGTGGTTTAATGAATGTTACAACTCAACCTATTATAGACCACAGTACATTAGGAGAAGAGAAAGAAAGAAGAAAAAAAAAACCCTCATGCTTTTACATCCCCAAATCTCTCAAGGCCAAATCCAGACATACCTGTCATTCACCACACCTCACTATAAAGCCTTGTTCAAAGCCTGACTTTGATCAAATGGTTAGGATGAATTTGCAAACCCAACACCACTGTGTATTGTGGTGAGGAAAGGTGGACGGTAAGCAGAGGCTACAATTTTGTTTACTTTGAAAACAGGTTCAACCTCTTTTTTTTAAAGCAACCAATGGCAGCAATAAACACTAAAATGTATTCTGATTTACAGTATTTCAAGGAAATACAGCAAACACATTAAATAGCAAAACAATTTTTTTTCTAAAAGTTAGAAAAACCTACCACTCACCATATAAACTGGAGAAAACAGTCAAGAAAAAAAGAAAGGAAAGCTACAATTCTAGAAAAAACTGAGAGAGCTGAAAGTTCCTGTGTCCTAGATTTCTGCACCAGTTTTCTCCTTTCACAAGAAGAAATTAATTTTCACCTTTCACCAGAAAATAATTTTCACAAAAGAAAAACAAACGAAAACATTAATCACAATGACTACTATTAGACAAATCACAAACTATATAGACGCAAGAAGTAGAAATTGAGAGACTAAAAAAGAGAGGGGTAAGAAGAGAACGCTTAGGAACTCAATAGTTTGATGTAGAAGACATCAAAATAAGAAACCACCCAGCCACACAGTAAGGAGATGGGAATATTAGAGTTTTAATATCTGTATATAATATCATTATAAGTAGTGGTGAAGTAACATCCAAACTCAGTTTATATAGCACCTTAAAAAGAGCCACTCATTGATCAGGAATTAGTGTTACCTCCCTCCCCAGAAGGTTATTCTGTAAGCCCGAAGATGAGCTGGTAATCTGTAAGCAAACTGAGCTGACTATATAGTCTATTGCCTGGTCCAGGATTCTGATGGCAAATGAAACCAGAAATACCACCATCTACTTCCAAGACCCAGAGTGTAACTGTCACTCTTCTTTTGGCAAGTCAGAATTTGACCCTGTCTAGGCAACCTGTAAAATCTGTAAAAACTGTGATGGCTGTTTATTGCAAATTTTGGAAGAAAGTAATCCTTTAGTATAAAAGCTAAAACCTCAAAACCTTATTTGGCCCAGAAGAGCCATCCAGTTATTTCAGGAGAGAAGCATGTCAGAAGATCCATAAGAACTGAAAGGAGCTTTATCATCAAAGTCCTATCCAGTTTCAAAAGCTTTTGAAGCTATAGTAAAACAAACAAACACGAATAACAAGTGTTGGTAAGGTTGCGGAAAAGCTGGAACCCTCATGCATTCTTGGTGGGAATGTAATATGGTTCAGCTGCTACAGAAAACTCGCATGGCCGGACACAGTGGCTCACGCCTGTAATCCCAGCACTTTGGGAGGCCGAGGCGGGAAGATCACTAGGTCAGGAGATCGAGGCCATCCTGGCTAACACGGTGAAACCCCGTCTCCACTAAAAATACAAAAAATTAGCCGGGCGTGGTGGCAGGCGCCTGTAGTCCCAGCTACTTGGGAGGCTGAGGCAGGAGAATGGCGTGAACCCGGGAGTCAGAGGTTGCAGTGAGCCGAGATCGCGCCACTGAACTCTAGCCTGGGTACCAGAGCGAGACTCCGTCTCAAAAAAAAAAAAAAAGAGGCCGGGCGCGGTAGCTCAAGCCTGTAATCCCAGCACTTTGGGAGGCCGAGACGGGCGGATCACGAGGTCAGGAGATCGAGACCATCCTGGCTAACCCAGTGAAACCCCGTCACTACTAAAAAATACAAAAAACTAGCCTGGCGAGGTGGCGGGCGCCTGTAGTCCCAGCTACTTAGGAGGCTGAGGCAGGAGAATGGCATAAACCCGGGAGGCGGAGCTTGCAGTGAGCTGAGATCCGGCCACTGCACTCCAGCCTGGGCGACAGAGCGAGACTCTGTCTCAAAAAAAAAAAAAAGAAAAGAAAAAGAAAAATATTTGGCAGTTACTCACAAAGTTAAACATAGAATTATCATATAACCCAGCAATTCCAGTCCAGGGTATATATCCAAAGGAATTGAAATCAGGTACTCAAATACATGTACACACATGTCCCTAGCAGCACTATTCATAATTTCAAAAGGCAGAAATGGTCCAAAGGTCCATCAATGAATGAATGGATGAACAAGTTGTGGTATACACACACAATGGAATATTATTCAGTCCTAAAAAGGAATGAAGTGCTGATTCATGCTACAGCATGGATGACCCTCAAAAACATTAAGAGAAAGAAGCCAGACATAAAAGGTCACATATTATATGATTCCATTTATATGAAATATCCAGAATAGGTAAATTTACAGAGACAGAATGCAGATGGATGGTTACCAGGGGCTGGAGGGGAAGGGAAAGTGTGGAGCAACTGCTTAATGGGTACAGGATTTCCTTTTGGGGTGATGAAAATGTTTTGGAAAATAGAGTACATTGTGATTGTACTAAATGCCACTATATTGTTCACTTTAAAATGGTTAATTTTATGTTATATGCATTTCACTTCAATTTTTTTAAAAAGTTCTTGAAAATGCAAGTAAAGATCCTCGTATCTCCGAGACTATCCTGGCCAACACGGTGAAACCCCGTCTCTACTAAAAAATACAAAAAACTAGCCGGGCGAGGTGGCGGGCACCTGTAGTCCCAGCTACTCGGGAGGCTGAGGCAGGAGAATGGTGTAAACCCAGGAGGCGGGTGGAGCTTGCAGTGAGCTGAGATCCGGCCACTGCACTCCAGCCTGGGCGACAGAGCGAGACTCTGTCTCAAAAAAAAAAAGAAAGAAAGAAAAAAAAAGATCCTCGTATCTCTAATTTGACTTTATTTTTCTGAAGTGCTTTAATAGGATATGAGCTTCCCTTGTAAGAAACCATGAACAATTTCCAGTTAAAAGCCTGTCATGTCTCCTCTATAGTTTTTGTAGAGACAAGCAGGCACCTCAGTCCATAGTACAAAGGGTCACTTGGGATTCTTGCAAAAGTGAAATATACCTGGTTGTTTTCCACTCACCAAAACTGGTTGCAGAAATGTCAGTGGGCATCTCTGTCTGTATTTCCATTGGAGGCTCACTGAATCTAAGCTTCTTTAGCTGCTACAAAGTCTCCTCTCCTTGGAGACTTACATCTATTGAGACTTTACAAAGATTTCACATTATACAAGACCACAGTAAGCAATTTCCTCCTCTTCCACCACAGCTCAATTCAGAGTTCTTTGGAAACACAGGTACTTCACTGTCTCCTGTTTTGCATTCTGAATAAGAGATCCTCCCACGTTTTTTCCCTACCTACAGGTTAAAACTTGCCAACAGACAAGATTTACTGGTAGAAGCACTGTGAATAGTCATTCTTTATATTGTCACTTTGTCTTTCACATTTCTCTTTCAAATTGTTGAGGCAAAAGCATTTTCAGAGTACGAGGTCTATCCTCTAGTATTCAGTACTGTTACATATTTCCTGTCATCAACAACCTCCCAGCCTCCTAGCAGAAGGCCTCAGTCACCCAAGCCCTTAAAGACGCCTATAACTGGTGGTTTATACTTTCTCCCCTGTCCTAATCCCACTCCATCATGCCATTAAGATACGCAATATTCGCAAATTTTCTAAAGCTCTTTCTCATTGTTTGGCTCATTGCTATTTCCACAGCTTCCCTCTGGAGATAAAGCCAGGCCCTTCCTGGCCTCAAGAGTTTACAAAGAGGGCAACAGTCACCAGAGGGTCCCAAACCAACTTCTATGCTCATAGCTACATATAATAAAAGCATAAACAGAGAATGATCCCCTTTCCTATTAATTAAAATGGCTCTACTAACAAGTGGTTGTTAAGGGTATCAATAAACTGCTTACCCTCTGTCAGCTTAAGTTGAAGTACTTTAAAAGTTACCTTTTAGGATCCAGATACAATCTTCACTACTACTTCTCTGGGCAAGATGAGTGACTCCTTCCCTTAAGATCTGATGGTTTGTACCTGAATAGTTTCCACTACCTTGTGATAATCTTTTAATAGTATCTAGGATCATTAGTAACATGCTACTTTACTTCCTCTCACCTCTCCCCTTTACTCATCCCTCTGGACAGAGCATTCAGAGTCAGTAAATGCCATGTCTTATTGAATTTTTAAATTTTTCTACTATCTCTTAGCACTACAGTTCTGTTAATCTCCTAACTTCAAGCCAGAACTTCAGCCTACCCAATTAGACACTGGAATTTAAAAACTCTTGCCCCTATTCCCAGATAGTTACCACCACATGCGCTGGAAATAGGCTGGTTGGGTTAGTGTTCATGCTATACTCTCAGCAGACTTTCCTACTGAACCTGGTATCCAACAACAGGGACCAGTAAGCAGTCTGAAGTCTGTTGCCAGGGAACAAAGCTAACCCAGGATTTCTGCCATCAGTTCCTTTGGTAGACACAGCAGAATCAAAGAGAAAGGGGTTTTCCCCAAATAATTGTGATTAAAATAATAATGTTAATGTGTCTCCAGTAAGACAGAAGAAAGAGTTCAGGAACAAGCTAGATTCACCTCTATCTCTTGTTCCTCTTCAGTAAATGGCTCACCTGAAGGTTAGCTATAAGTCTGCCCTTATTCACATGAAAAGCAAATAAATAACCTCATCGCCTTTTTCCAAATCATAATCACACTTTAAAAGAAGCTTTTACTGTGTAACCTTGAAAATATTACTTAATTTTTCTGGAACCTGAGTTTTATCTGTAAAAGGGGATACTAATAAAAGCACAGTCTATTTTGTGAGTTTTTGTGAAACTTGAAAAGAATACAGGCAAACTGTTACAGCCAACTGGAACGTAATGAGATGTGATGACTAAATGTAATGTGGTATCCTAGATGGAATCCTTGAACAGAAAAAGGTCATTAAGTAAAAACCTAATGAAATCTGAATAAAGTATGAACTTTAATTAATAATGATGAATCAATATTTGTTCATTAATTGTGACAAATGTGTCATATTAATGTAAGATGTTAATATAGGGGAAACTGGACATTGGATAGATGGGAACTTCTTTACAACTTTCCTATAAATATGTTTATAGAGATAATCTATTATAGATTATATATTTTAGAGTCTAAATTATAATATAATAATTTATATAAATATAATTTATAGATTATAATTTAGGTGCTTTATAGATTATAAAATTGAAAGGCTATAATGAAAAACCACTTTATAAATTATAAAGTTTAGTCAATTGTAAAATATCATATAATTTAGTAATTTAGTTTTTTATGCAGATTGTTAGTAGGTAGGTAGCTATCTTAAGTAGCTCAGATAACAGAGATCACTTGAAGAGTTAAGTCCTGGTGTGGAAGAGTCTAGCCCCCAGAAATATCCCAGCTGTTTCCTGCCAGCTGGTGCCTCATGTCTGACTTGCAATAGAGTTGATTCTCTTCATGTAATTATTTTTGCCTCTCAACCTGTCTATTTCACTAAAACAACAGTAACTTTTTAAAAAGAGGCTCTAAGCAGACAGCTGCTTTAATTTAAAACTTCAAAAAGCGAAATATAAGGCATGGGTATGATAATTTATTAGGTCAATTTCCTAACTGGCTGAACTAACTGATCTCTACTATTCCCAACTTCAAATGTAGAAACATGCAGGCATCCAGAGATAGAATTCAGCAAGTGTACCCATCCCCTGCCAACTCCTGCTCTGCCCTGGAAAAAAAAGAAAAAGAAGAAAGCAAAAGTCCCAGAAGTGCAGGAAATTGTTTCTCAGACGAAAGACAACACTTCCTTTCCCAGAACAATCCATCTCCCACACTGACATCCTGCTCCTGCTATATTTACCCAACCCAAATCTGCCGATGATATACTTCCAGCTGCACTCCTGCCACATGGTCCTGTCACTCAACTGGAGCACTCAGAGGGGAATCTGTCCAGAGGACAGAGCCTAGAAATCACTACACACTAATCCATGCTTCCTCTATTGCTAGCCTTCAGAGTAAAGTGAGACAAAATTGGACAGTATTACTCCCTGTTTATTTTGGAAGTGACTGGGGAGACAAGAGGTACTTCATTTTATATAGTTGCTAATTTTGACTGCTCTCATGGTAGCCAGCAGTGGAACCTGAACAATGAAGAGATTGAAACGGGAGGTTAAAAATAACTCTGTTAATGCTAGCAATCCAAAAAACATCACTTAATAGCCTCTTCCAACCCAACCCACTAGGATCAGGCTATCAAGTCACATTACAGGGTAAAACCTTCAGTTCTAGGTAGACAGATCCAAGGAGTCAAGGATGGGACAATTTCATTCACCCCATCTCATCCTATCTCATAGTGTATTCTACTGAAAGGCGAAAACCCACACACTGGACTGGGTAAAGGTAAATGTTAGAGCTGACTCCCATTTTCCTATTTTAGTAGTTCTGTATTCTTGGTGCTTCTCTCCTACCCTTGCTTCCCCATCCCCAAGTTCTTTACTTCTGCCCCTTTCCTCTTTCTGACTCTCTAGTTGTTTCCTTTTGTCTCTACTTCTTTCTTTCTTTCTTTTTTTTTTTAAGACAGGGACTCCTCTGTCACCCAGGCTAGAATGCAGTAGTGCCATTATTACTCACTGCAGCCTTGATTTCTGGGGTTCAAGAGATCCTCCTGCCTCAGTCTCTCAAGTAGCTGGGACTACTGGTGTGTGCCACCATGTCTGGCTAATTAAAAAAAAAATATATATATATATATA
This sequence comes from Piliocolobus tephrosceles, assembly GCF_002776525.5. Classification (NCBI taxonomy): domain Eukaryota; kingdom Metazoa; phylum Chordata; class Mammalia; order Primates; family Cercopithecidae; genus Piliocolobus; species Piliocolobus tephrosceles. The sequence continues at coordinate 31,389,809 of NC_045442.1, forward strand.
TATATTAATAGAGATGAGGTCTCACTAGTTTCTCAGGCTGGTTTCAAACTCCTCAGCTCAAGCAATCCTCTCGCCTCACCCTCCCAAAGTGCTGGTCATTACAGGCATAAGCCACTTTTTTTGAGGGCAAGGTTCCCTCAAAGAAACATAACTGATAGGTGATAAGGCATTCATTAGCAATGGTCATAATTATCATATCATTAGTCTATTCTCCGCAGTAATAACAGTAAAAATCCTGAGTCTCAAGACGCAATACTTCTTTTTCTCTCTGCTTTTGGAGGCTCAGTCATGCATCCTAATCATGCTTCAAAGGAATGAAAGGAAAGGCACAAGGAAAAACGCAGAAAAATAAGAGGGAAGGAAAGAAAACTATGATAGAAAAGGAGAATAGGAAAACGTTTCTCCTAACCTTTTCTCTCTTAAAGCTCCTGGACAATGGGCATTTCCAAACTTTATGGATTTTGTTAAAGCTTAAGTAGAAGTTCTTAATAAGGTGAATCACGCTATTAAAATAGATTTGAGAACAAAAGCTAAATATAATGATGAATTCATAGCAAATCCCACTTATTAAAAGAGGGAGTAAATTTAAAGAAAAAATCCACTTCACATGGCTGTTGTCAGTCCAGCTTAGAGAAAAAGCACTTATGCTGTTGGTTGAGTGGAGAACAAAATCCACTGGGTGATGTGGCCACATTCTAGGAAATTACCAAGCTCCAAGTCAAGCCTCGTTGAGCCAAAGCTTTTTCCAATTTTCAACTCTTTTTAATTATTAGATTTAGACATAAAAAATATAGATCTTTAGGGTATGCAATTGTGTTTCTTATAGGAAGAGAAACAAACAGAAGCAAGCTAGAAAGACAGTTTATGTCCACCTAAGAACAAGTATTTTAAGCAACCACTCAAATTTCACCATGAATTGGTTCAGGCAAGAATTATCAATGTATGTTAGGTATTAGGGGTAAAGTTTAAAGAGGAGTATGATCTTCAAGTGTTTCCCTACAGACTGCTTATTAGTTGCAAGGGGAAATAACATCTATATAGTAAATAAATCAGATTAACATCTGACCAAATGATCAAAATTAGTATCACCAATGAATAGCAACTGCAGTTGTCATACCCTGAGAAGGACACTGTATCAGTAGTGGTATGTATTACAGATTCACAATAGACACACACCACCTGAATCTAATCATGAGAAAACATCAGACAAACCCAAAATGAGAAATATTCTTGAAATAAATAAATAAATTAGGGTGATTTTAGTTAACAATAATTTGCTGTATATTTCCAAATAGCTATAAGAGAAGATGTGAAATGTTCCCAACACAAAGAAATGACAAATGTTTGAGGTGATGGATATCCTAAATACTTTGATGTGATCATTACACATTGTACGCATGTATCAAAATATCACATGTAACCAATAAATAAGTATAATTATTATGGATCAATTTTTTAAAAAGAAAGAACACAGACATGAACTGGTCTGTAGTTATAAAAAATGTCAATGTCAGCTGACTGTGGTGGCTCATGCCTGTAATTCCATCACTTTGGAAGACCAAGGCAGGAAGACCAGTTGAAGTAAGCTACGATCCCACCACCAGACTCTGTGAACAGTTATGGAGTTACAGGTAACTCCATAACTCTAAAAAAAAAAAATGTTTTTGTTTAATTTTTGTTTGTTTGTTTTCTTAATCACCCAGGCTGGAGTGCAATGGCATGATCATAGCTCACCGCAGCCTCGAACTCCTGGGCTCAAGCAATCCTCCCACCTCAGCCTCCTGACTACAGGCACACACCACCATACCCAGCTAGTTTTTTTTTATTTTTTGAAGCAATGAGTTCTCACTATGTTGCCAAAGCTGGTCTCAAACTCCTGGCCTCAAGCGACCCTTCTGCTTGGCCTCCCAAAGTGCTAGAATTACAGGCACAAACCACTGGCTGAAAAAATTTTAAAACATTTTTTTAATGCTAATGTCATGAAGCATAAAGAGAAGCTAAAGAACTGTCCCAGATTAAAGAAGACTAACGAAACGTGACAACTAAATGTAATTTTGTGATCCTTGGCTGAAGGGGAAAAAAAACAAACAATAAAAGTTTATTGACAAAATTGGAATATGAATAGTAAATTATTGTATTAATGTTAAATTTCTTGAATTTGATAACTGTACTTAAATTAGTAAGAGAATACCTTGTTCTTAGGAAATATGCACTGAAGTATTAAGAGATAAAAGATCATGATAGGCTGGACATGGTGGCTCATGCCTGTAATCCCAGCACTTTGGGAGGCCGAGGTGGGTGGATCACCTGCGGTCATGAGTTCGAGACCAGCCTGGCCATCATGGCGAAACCCTGTCTCTACTAAAAATACAAAAATTAGCCGGGTGTGGTGGCAGGTACCTGTAATCCCAGCTACTCAGGAGGCTGAGGCAGGGAGAATGGGTTGAACCCAGGAGGCGAGGTGAGCCAAGATCATGCCATTACACTCCAGCTTGGGTGACAGAGCGAGACTGTCTCAAAAAAAAAAAAAAAAAGTCACGATGTATACAACCTACTCTCAAATGATTTAGAAAAATTTATTTATTTATGTATTTTTCTTTTTTTGAGACAGGGTCTAACTGTGTCACCCACGGTGGAATGCAGTGGCATGATCACAGCTCACTGCAGCCTTGACCTCCCAGATTTAAGTGAACCTCTTACCTCAACCTCCCAAGTAGCTGGAACCACAGGCACACACCACTACACCTGTTTTTTTAAATTTTTTGTAGAGATGGAGTCTACCTATGGTTGCCCAGGCTAATCTCAAATTCCTGAGCTCAAGTGATCCTCTCATCCTGCCTTCCAAAGTGCTGGAATTATATATGTGAGTCACTGTGCCCAGTCAAAAAATAATTTTATGTCTATACTTACATATGTGTGTGTGTGTGTGTGTGTGTAAATAGCAAAAGGACATATGGGAGACCTCTGTATTATTCTTGCACCTTTTTTTAAGTTTGAAATTATTTCAAAATAAAAATTCAAGAAAATTCACCATCTGTTCATTTGATTAAATATCCTGACACCAATTAGGTAAAAGGGAAATGGGATGAACTCACATTCTAAATAGAAGTAAAACCTCTGGTAGCCAACTTTTTCCTTCCCTTTAGAGCTTTTGTTAGACTATTACCAACCCAAATATTTCCCATTCTCTACCTTCCTTTACTACATGCACACAACCCATTTTGTTGACTATTGAGCCTACGCCTACCCAGGATTACTTAGGACCCTGGCGCCATCTCCCATTCACTTAATAAAAAGCAGTTCTACTAAAGGCAAACACTGCTCATTTTCTTCCTCACAGAACCCTGGCAACAGAAACTTTTTTTTTTTTTTTTTTTTTTTGAGGTAGAGTCTCGCTCTGTCGCCCAGGCTGGAGTGTGGTGGTGCAATCTCAGCTCACTGCAACCTCCACCTCCCAGGTTCAAGCGATTCTTCTGCCTCAGCCTCCTGAGTAGCTGGGACTACAGGCGTGTGCCACCAAGCCCGGCTAATTTTTTGTATTTTTAGTAGAGATGGGGTTTCACCATGTTAGCCAGGATGGTCTCGATCTCCTGAAATCACGATCCGCCCACCTCGGCCTCCCAAAGTGCTGGGATTACAGGCATGAACCACCGTGCCTGGCCTTTTTTTGGAGACGGAGTCTCCCTCTGTTGCCCAGGCTGGAGTACAGTGGTGCGATCTCAGCTCACCGCAACCTCTGCCTCCTGGGTTCAAGCAATTCTCCTGCCTCAGCCTCCCCAGTAGCTGGGATTACAGGAGCTCGCACCCATGCCCAGCTAATTTTTGTATTTTTAGTAGAGACGAGGTTTCACCATGTTGGCCAGGCTGGTCTAGAACTCCTGACCTCAAGTGATCCACCTGCCTCGGCCTCCCAAAGTGCTGGGATTATAGGCGTGAGCCACCATGCCCAGCCCAGAAACATTCTTTAAAACCCCTGAAATGAAACTGATTAAGCTGTAGTCTTGGCTCACTTGGGAAGATTAATGAGACCTATTTGGATTCTGAGTACCAAAGTCCATTCTCCTTTGACTATTTTCCCTACAATGCTTCTGTCCAGGTGGGCTGAACCAAGAACTTCTTTTCCCAGGCCAGAGGGAACCAGCACCCTGTCAGAGTCAACAGATTCTGGTCACAAAAAGCATTTAGCTATAGTAGGTATTAAATAATGTAACTTGGATATAGATTCATCCCAGAAAAAAAGAGGCAAAGGAGAAAGAACTGCACTTTAAATTCAGAACACGATAAGCCATTCAAGCAAATGATAGGTCACAGGTCTTTTTGTGGACTACATTTGTACTCCAACATCCACTCCAACTTTCTCTTTTAGAAAGTTCTTAACCACTGTAACTGCTTCACTGCCTCACCACCTCTTTCTACCCTTGAAAATCCTAGGAATACTATTCCTAAACAAAGGGACAGTCTTTCTGAGGTCCCAATGCTCCCAAGGGCTACTTCCAGGTGCTTTCTCTGAGATTCAAAAAACAAATATATGATGAAATGTTCTATCAATTATGAAGCTAAATCCTGTCCAAAGTTACAAGGGTTTTGGTACTACTTTCCTCACGAGACCCTTGGGCTAAAGGTAGTAGGCTGCTACTAAAAAACACTTCTGTTATTTGTGAACTGGGACTATTAGACCCTGGCTGGAGAAAAGAGCTTTCCTCATTCTCTTAGCACCTTAAGGTAAACAGCTACTAAAATCTGTTTTTGGCTGGGTGCAGTGGCTCATGCCTGTAATCCCAGCACTTTGGAAGGCTGAGGCCAGTGGATCACTTGAGGCCAGGAGGTCTGATCACTTGAGGCCAGGAGGTCTCACCACTGCACTCCAGCCTGGGCAACAGAGCAAGATTCTGTCTCCAAAAAAAAAAAAGTTTCAGCACGGTGGATCATGCCTGTAATCCCAGCACTTTGGGAGGCCAAGGTGGGCAGATCACCTGAGGTCGGGAGTTCAAGACCAGCCTGGCCAACACGGTGAAACCCCGTCTCTACTAAAAATAAAAAAAATAGCTGGGCGTAGTGGTGGGCACCTATAATCCCAGCTACTTGGGAAGCTGAGGCAGGATAATTACTTGAGTCCAGGAGGCGGAGGTTGCAGTGAGCAAAGATTGTGCCACGACACTCCAGCCTAGGCGACAGAGTGAGATTCCCTATCAAAAAAAAAAAAAAAATTGTTTTGCACCTCTAGACTTCAATATCCTAAAAACTGTGTCAGAAGCCCAAGTCAAAGAGGACTAAAATGCAAAGCTGAATTTTATTAGAAAATACTATCAGCGGCCGGGCGTGGTGGCTCACGTCTGTAATCCCAGCACTTTGGGAGGACGAGGCGGGCGGATCACAAGGTCAGGAGATCAAGACCATCCTGGTTAACACGGTGAAACCCCGTCTCTCTACAAAAAATTAGCTGGGTGTGGCAGCATGCACCTGTAGTCCCAGTTACTTGGGAAGCTGAGGCAGGAGAATGGCATGAACCCGGGAGGTGGAGCTTGCAGTGAGCTGAGATTGCGCCACTGCACTCTAGCCTGGGCGAGAGAGCAAGACTCCGTCTCAAAAAAAAAAAAAGAAAAAACAATCAGTCATTGATAACGTATCCTATGGTACAACTGTGGTCAGTTCAGTTCTGTGTTGCACAGACTGATTAATCAAAGGCCAATATAAAGAGACTAATCATATCATAGAACACATTATAGGTGAAATAAATTTTTTTTAACAGACTAATCAACTATAAGACACTCAAGGCCCTAAAAGCAGCTAATGAAACTGTCATGCACAGAATTTCCAGGGTCACTGCCAGGCAGGCAGGGCTAGGGCAGAAGGTGGGGGTGGGACAGACAATATGGACAACACCAATGCTATTCTTTTGACCATCCTAGAACCTCTTTCAGCAAACCAAAGCACACAACAATTTCCTGAGGTCACATGTGGAAACTGGCAGACTTCAAACTAGTGCCCAGTTGTCTGCTCAAATTCCAGAGCTTCTCAAATCACCAGCCCACTAGACCATAAACTATGAAAACAGGAACTGTGTCAGTCTCCTTGAAAACTAGGTCCCTAGAACCTAGTTCCGTCTCTGGCATATAGTAAGTAATCAAGTAATATTTGTTGAACTTCCACTAACAGGAAAGTTTCCGGAGAAGATGCTCTTTTGGAGTCTTTCGAGGACAAATGAGTCCCTCAGCCCACCAAAATGATTCAAAAGGGTGGCCACGTCTAACATGATATGTCTAAACAATCTGTATAGCATCACATAAAAGGGATAAGGTGCAAAGTGACTCATCAGTCATAATTACTTTCACAATTCTTATTTCCTTGGGGGAAGAATACTTGCTCTAATATTTTCCAGGATTAAAACGACTCAAATAGGCTCAAATTAATCTCTGCCTAGCAAAAGCTGATTTATTCAGAAACAACCATCTAAATAGAACTGTCTTACTGAAATCAAAATTGATAGGGATGAAGAATCCACTCATTCCCAAAAGTCAAGGGGGCTAAGGTGCCTCACAGAGTCCTTCACAGAACGTCAAGAAAATGGTGAGAAGGGCACCCTGACTCAATACCCTCCTTGACTCCTTGCCCATGAAATAACATTGCAGACAGAAATTCAGACCAGTGCTAGAACAGGAGTAAATCACAAACTTTCTACCAGGGCTTTCAAACTTTTTTGACCATGATGGACAGAAAAAGATACAGCTTATGCTGCAACCCAGAAAATACAGGTTTCTAACTGAAACAAGTTGCAAAAAACAATATTTATCCTTCTTAAGTATGATACACTGATAATTTCTTTTTTTATTTTATTTATTTATTTATTGTTTAATTTTTTTTGAGGTGGAGTCTTGCTCTGTCGCCCAGGCGGCAGTGCTGTGGCACGACCTCAGCTCACTGCACTGCAACCTTTGCCTCCCAGGTTCAAGCAATTCTCCTGCCTCAGCCTCCTGAGTAGTTGATGCGTGCCACTATGCCTGGCTAAGTTTCATATTTTCAGTAGAGGCAGGGTTTCACCATGTTGGCCAGGCTGGTCTTAAACTCCTGACCTTGTGATCTGCTCACCTCAGACTCCCAAAGCGCTGGGATTACAGACGTGAGCCACCACGCCTGGCCAGATACACTGATAATTTCTATTCTATTCTGTTTTCCCCTTTAGTGCTGGTTAATTGTACCAGAAAGCAAAGAAGTGTTCAAAGATGTCATGTCAAAAGACAAAGGAACCAGTTTGAAGGGGACACTCACTGGCCAAACTTGAAACAATGTGAGCACCAAAAATAACAATGAGAAAAAAACATATTTGTAATTAATTATAAAACACTGAATAATACTCACAAGCCCCTAGGAGGAGGCAGACCCACATTTGCCACCACTAGTGATCATTATCAATAGTCACTTCTGAAACTGAAAACTGACAATTAAAGGGAATGAATTAAGCATTTACCCTGCCTTTTTAGAAGAAACTGGTTCATCCTCCAGTTGATGAGGGAAAGAAGCTCTTTACAGAGAATGCTAGCTAATAAATGTAGAAAAAAATGACAGAATTAGAAAAATCATTCTCTGACCAGTAAAATAAAAGATTCAGTCAAATAGTAATCAGTGGATGACCATTAAGTAAAAGAGTATTAGAGGACAGGATATTTACAAGGTGCGAAAATATTACTTCACAGATTACTTAAAAGTACAAAAAGAAAAATTAACATATTTCAAAATGAGAAGATATGGAAGTCACCATCAAAAGCGAGTAACAAAACTGTTAAAATCAACGATTGCAGCTGGGTGCAGTGGCTCATACCTGTAATCTCAGCACTTTGGAAGGCCAAGGCAGGTGGATCACCTGAGGTCAGGAGTTCAAAACCAGCCTGGCCAACATGGTGAAACTCCGTCTCTACTGAAAATACAAAAATTAGCCATGTGCAGTGGTGGGGGCCTGTAATCCAGCTACCGGGGAGGCTGAGGCAGGAGAATCACTTGACCCTGGGAGACGGAGGTTGCAGTGAGTGGAGATCACACCACTGCACTCCAGCTTGGGTGACAGAGCAAGACTCTGACTAAAAAAAAAAAGAAAAGAAAAAAAAAATCAATAATTGCAGGACAACCTGACAGGATGTGCTTCCTGTGGTGATATAATATGAAATAAGGCCGGGCGCAATGGCTCACACCTGTAATCCCTGTACTTTGGGAGGCTGAGGTAAGTGGATCACTTGAGCCCAGGAGTTCAAGACAGGCCTGGGCAACATTGCAAGACCCCATCTCTACAAAGAATACAAAAAATTGGCTGGGCACGATGGCATGCACCTTTAATCCCAGCTACTTGGGAGGCTGAGACAGGAGAATCGCTTAAACCCGGGAGGCGGAGGTTGCAGTGAGCCAAGATTGCGCCACTACACTCCAGCCTGGGTGACGGAGCTAGACTCTAGTTCAAAAAAAAAAAAAAAAAAAAAAGGCCAGGCGTCGTGGCTCACTCCTGTAATCCCAGCACTTTGGGAGGCCAAGTCGGGCGGATCATGAGGTCAGGAGATTGAGACTATCCTGGCTAACATGGTGAAACCCCATCTCTACTAAAAATACAAAAAATTAGCCAGGCGTGGTGGGCGCCTGTAGTCCCAGCTACTCGGGAGGCTGAGGCACGAGAATGGCATGAACCAAGAAGGGAGGCAGAGCTGGCAGTGAGTCGAGATCACGCCACTGCACTCCAGGCGGGGTGACAGAGTGAGGCTCCATCTCAAAAAAAAATGGAGAGAATGCCATGCAACCCATTACAGTGCTATAATTCACTAATGGAAAGCAACCTACAGTCTGAAAAACACCACTCTAGCCCAGGGCAGCTGTAATACCATATCGGCTCTCACTTCATTTAATCAATTTGGTACCAGTTTTTTTAAATGCAAAAACTCATTTGGAATGAGGCTTTCTCATTCTACATCCTCTTGTCAAGGGTCTCTCAAGTTTTAGATTTTTTTTCTTACAATAACTCACTTTACTTGAAAACAAAAAATAATCAGTGGAAAAGTCCCTGTCAGTGTCAGGGAAATTTCATTTGTCCCTCTACTTTTAGAGGATTTTTTTTCAATTCAGGGCCAATCCCAGATAAAACTGAAGTGCTTTTGATCCTTTTCTTCCCCAATGAATGTCCTCAACTACCCTTACCCTCTAGTTCCCAAGCTGCTTTCCAGGACACCTGGAAGCAAGCTGCATGGCTGAATGCAGAAAAACCTTAGCTCCCACACTACATCTGGCCCTGCCTTTCCACCAAATCATATGCCAATTTATTGCCCTCTGATGTACAGTCCATTAGGCCACTTCCTGGATGCCCCCACTTCACACTGGGCCAGAAATGCAAGACAATAATGTGAGCTCCACAAACGGGCAAGTAATTGCTCAATAAGCGTGGAACAAGGAAAGGTCAGTTGTGATCTGTGCACATGTGGCAGCTCTTCACAACTCAACCTACAGTAGTAACACTGCTAACAGAATGCTGATGTTACAGAAGAGACATGTCATGAGAACCCAGCCAACAGAGAGCCAGAAGTGCTTGTCCATCTAAGTTCTTTAGGATCTTCAAAGTATAAAGGAAAAGAATAAAGGCCCCTAAACTGGTGAGGTGCAAATTATCTCCTGGTTTCCTAGAGTAAAACTGAGAGCCTAAAGTAGTCATTGCTCTCCATCTATCACCCTTTCTTAATGAAGTGATCTGAGCTGAAATGTTCTTATCTCCATTTTGCTCTATAGCCAACTCTAACTGATGCCAGGAGAGAAAAGACAAGTGTACTCACCCTTTCCATAAACATATCTACTATCACTTCAGAAACTGGGGTATCAACTAAGTATCTATGAACATAGAGAGGAAGTCAGAGAGGGGCAAGGCTGAGACAAACTCTTCACTATCTCTCCTGATCAAAACAACACATTGAATTTCAAGCATTTGGCTTCTTCTGAAACCATTTTGGCACTTGTCCTAAGTTTGAATGGGTGGAAAAGCAGGAAGGGACTCTGCCTGCCTCCTTGTTAGAAAAAAAACAGCAGCTGGCTTTCTCTCTTTTTACTCATCTGACTGTTGCCATGGTAAGTTGGGTATATACTCAGAAGTTTCAGGCCTCAAGAGGTAGCTGTGCTAAAGAGGACAAAAGCAATACCACCACCAACTTTGATACCCACCACAAACCACACTGTTACACTGCCCCCTAACCTTTGCTACAAAGAAATTAGGTTTTTCTGTTTTTGAGAGCTAAACTATTAAGAGTGCTCTTTCCTCTTTTTTTCACAGCTCCTTTTCTGATACATGCAGTAGAAAATGTGCCCTCCCACCAGCCAGCAAACTACTTCCGATGGCTAAGTGTGCCTGGGTATGAGGAAGAGAAAAAGAGAGACCTGAACCCATGAGAAGCCAGACTATGCCGAGCTGTTTCTTCTCAAGAGTCTTCATTTTCTAACCTTGAGCACAAACAAATGTTTGGAAGAACTTCTTGGTTTAGAAGTGTCAAGTGAAGAGCATTCATAAATCATTTGGGGACAGCCTCAGTAAAAAGAAACGGCAAAGTCAAGTCATCAAAATATAGGCCTCTTGGAGTCACCCTATTAATATGAATAGTCCCTAGGGAAAAAAAGAATCACAGTACCTTTATTTACTCTAACTGTGCTGAAATGTCTACAAGCCTATGGCCACTCAAGTTACTGAGATTCTAAGATGCCAAAGTCAGTCTGACTCAAATTCAAGTTACATTCTAATGCATTACTCAATTACAGTTTTATATTTTATTATAAACCAAGAAAGTAAAACATGGCACAGGAAATGGATACTTTTAAGTGTGCCCATTGCCTTTCCTAACACTCAGTCCTTCACAAAATTTGTCTGCCAAATTTTATCACATTTGGTTCTTTTAGTTTCTACTTAGGCTTTGAACAATTTACAAGCTCAATTCCAAGTGGGACAAAAGCTAATGACTCATTCAACTTTCTTCTCATGCTGATTAATAATGATTTATTACTTACTCCCTAAACTATAGACCCTGTAGGAAAAAATAAAAGTACGCATTTAATCAATAGGACTCCAGCAAATTTTTTTCATATAATATACTCGCTTTTGTTGTTGTTGTTGTTGTTGTTGCTGAGATGGAGTCTTGATCTGCCACCCAGGCTGGAGTGCAATGGCATGATCTCAGCTCACGGCAATCTCCACCTCCTGGGTTCAAGCAATTCTCCTGCTTCAGCCTCCTGAGTAGCTGGGACTACTGGCGTGCACCACTGCACCTGGCTAATTTTTGTTATTTTTAGTAGAGACAGGGTTTCACCATGTTGGCCAGGCTCGTCTTGAACTCCTGACCTCAAGTCATCCACCTGCCTCAGCCTCCCAAAGTGCTGGGATTACAGGTGTGAGTCACCATGCCTGGCCCATATAATATACTCTTATTCAATCTTTTTCCTGACAATGACTGCTAAAATCTCTTTTCTCTACACCTCCCCATTTTCCAAATGAAACAGATTAAACTTGAGGTATCAGGCATTCTCAAACAGTTTCTTTTCTACCTAAGTGGCTACTGCTAAGAGGCCCAGGCCAGACAGGTGTTAAGTCATAATTCCTCCCAGGTTGGCTTCCAGACTCTGTTTAAATGTTCTCTGCAAACCTCTGGAGGTTAGATGGACTCAAACGTCCTAGCTCAGACTCTGAATTCACAAAGCTGGAGACAGACAGTACCCTACAGGTGTGTTTGTCCAGGATAAACTATATTTAAATAAACTCCTGACACATCCACTTTCTCCTGGCACCTGCTTCTCCCTCTTAAAACTCAAGCACACTGTAACTTGCTGTCCTAGTAAGCTCTGTAAAAAAATATCCTATCCCCCAGAATTATGCTATGCAACCCACCAATGTCTTTGAGAATAGCTAAACTCTGGCCATAACAGCTTTACATGTGAAAGCCAAACAAGCAAATAATAAGCTACAAGCTATTGTTATTGCTTATTTCTTTGGCTTGTTTCTTAAGGAAAGAGCAAGAATAAGAAAAGATGGCAGCAGACTGCTCTCACTCACGGTCATCCATTCCATGCCTGACAGGGACCATACAGCATAAAGTAGAGGCTACAAAACGTTAGCTTTGGAATGATCAGCTAGAGTCATTAATACTGTCAAACCAGTGGCTATGAGGGCAGGAAGTCTGACTGATTGTTTACCATTATAGACCCACTTCCTAAGTACCTAAGAAAAATGCCTGGCACACACCAGATAGTCAATAAATATCGGTTAGAAGCAACTCAATACGCTAGGCCCTGAAAGAATTCAAATCTTGGGGAATCCCCAAAAGAAAAGGTCTAAGAAACTAGAACAAAGTTACAGTTAATACAGGTACCTACACTAGGCCTCAAGACCACCTTAGTCTTACACTGAGAACCCCCAGTCCTGATAACCAAAACTGGACATTAGGTCCTCAGAGCTAAAAAGACCTGGGACTAAATCTCTAAAGGCAAACTCCTCACCACACACCCCCATATGCACATAGACACACACACACCCTAAGAAGTCCTCAAGCCCTGACCCTGAAGGCTTTAAAGTAAGTCATTAAAAGATGATCCCATAAGAGAAGATTTTGGTTGTAGCACTTTCATTCATTCATTCATTCATTCACTCACTGAAATAGGGTCTTACTCTGTCACTCAGACTGGAGTACAGTGGTGCAATCATGGCTCACCGTAACCTTGAACTCCTGGGCTCAAGTGATCCTCCCACTTCAGCCTAAGTAGCTGGAACTACAGTTGTGCGCCACCATGCCCAACTAATTTTTTTTTATTTTTATTTTTGTAGAGATGGGGGGAATCTTGGTATGTTGCCCAGGCTGGTCTTGAACTCCCAGCCTCAAGCAATCCTGCTGTCTTGGCCGCCCAAAGTGCTAGATTACAGATGTGGGTTACTGCACCTAGCCTGGTTGTGATACTTTTAGACTGTTCCTCTCCTGCTTTAAACCAAAAATCTCCTGGAAAAGAATCTCTTTGTAATGATCTAAGTTTAAAGACCAAGGACAAAGACGGACTATATCTGGAGGTAATGACCACAACCAAACACCACAATTCAAAACTGACTATAGCCCTTTCCATAAAGCTATACTGGATAGAGGGAACTAAGGCTTGCAAGGACTTATCTAGTCTGGGAACAAAGAGATCAAAGACCACAGACCATATGGGCTAGAAGCATTCCTATAAACTGTCTAATCTTGTCAGATCTAAAACCAAGAGCATTATCAAGTATCCTGATATGTCACTTTCCCTTCCATGCCCCATCCCATGCCACAGATCCTACCACAAGGTCTAGCTGCGAGACTGAGATAACTCCCACATGCAAGAGCCCGAAAAGATTCCTAGAAGGATAAAAGGAAATGTGTCTCTGGAATCTAAACCCATGGCAAGGCTTGGTCAGATGTAAGAGAGAGGCAGTGGCCCTTCTGCCCCTAAGGCCAGGACACCCCAGTCCTGCAGGCAGCACAGAGTTAACTACCCACCCGCTTTGAGAAGCACAAAGGTACATCACTGCAACATGCCTAACATTTACATTGCCTCTCTCTGCTCATTAAACAGGTTTTGGTTAAATAATGAACAAACTGTATTACAGACTCCGATGAGAATTCCAAAATTATAAATCAACTGGGAAAGCCCAAAGGGGCAGACAGACAGGGAGGGGGGAGAAGGATAATATTGACTAATATAAAGGGCGCAGCTTGACAGTGGATATTCCTGCCACACCTGATCAAACACACTCCGTGGGGGGAGGGGAAAGAGAGCAAGAGAGGGGAGATGGGACAAGACAGCCTGAAATTTGCATCCGGAAAAGATTAAAACGGATTCTTTGGGGATAGAGAAAATACATAATATATATTACTATAAATGCAAAACTGTACTAAAAGCTAACTCAAATGTCAAAGATTACAGTTTGAATAAATTTAAATATAAAAGCCATGTGCTTCCTTGAGTTAATGAGAGAGACATAAAAGGACAAACTAGGCCAGAAGCTGAACAGAGCCTTATGCTGCCTTTGCTGGGTAATGGGTCCAAAGCACAGCAGTGACTACAGAGACTTTCCTCCACAGCTCTGAGACCTGAGAAAAAAACTGGCAAATTCACAACTTCTGCAGCCTACCTTTGCTTCCTTTATAAACTGAGATATGATTCACATACTATAAAATTACCCTTTTCAAGTATACAACTCAGTGATTTCTTGTATATTCACAAAGTTGTGCAACCATCACTACTATCTAATTCTAGAACATTTTCATCACCCCAAAAAGAAACCCCGTAGCCATTAGCAGTCACTCTCCATACCCCTCCCAGCCCCTGGTAACCACACATCTGTTTTAACTCCTTCAGAATAATCTAAAAGGAGTCCTGAGAGGACTTCAAGACCAAATGAGGGCGAGCAGTCAAGTCTCTCTCACTGGTGGTAAGCTAAGGCTTATATCCAAAGTAACAGTATGCAAACTTTGCTCTTGGACACCCTTTTTCTTCCAAGAGCAATCCTCTTTTCAAATCTGGTATTATTAGAATATCTTGTTACTCTAAATGCTATAGACCTTGTAGTCATCATACAGTTTGGGCAACTACTGACTGTAAATGTGGTCCAACGACATACATCTGTGAGAATAACTAGTATGGACTTAGCCAACCTTACTGGAGAAAAGGACTTATTTCCTTCACAATAATCAGATGATATTCCTGGAAAAGTAGTGTAGGTAGCGCTTACACACTTTTTTTTTTTTTTGAGACGGAGTCTCGCTCTGTCGCCCAGGCTGGAGGGCAGTGGCCGGATCTCAGATCACTGCAAGCTCCACCTCCCAAGTTTACACCATTCTCCTGCCTCAGCCTCCCAAGTAGCTGGGACTACAGGCGCCCACCACCTCGCCCAGCTAGTTTTTTGTATTTTTTAGTACAGACGGGGTTTCACCGCGTTAGCCAGGATGGTCTCGATCTCCTGGCCTCGTGATCCACCCATCTCGGCCTCCCAAAGTGCTGGGATTACAGGCTTGAGCCACCGCGCCCGGCCTATACTTTAAAGATTCCTTCTACAAGAAAAGAAAAAAAATCATTTTGGTTTACTGACAACGTCCAGTGAACCACCCATTTCCAACAGTGATAGTCTTACCAATCAAGCCAGCAGAAAGCCTAGAAAAATGCAAACAGAAAGCCTTTGCAAAAAAGAATCACATCCAAGTCAGGTTCATGAGAAACTGGGTAGAAGTCCTAAAATTCCTGCCATCCCTCCTCCAATCTAAGTGGTACACCTTAATTGGTCATATAACACAAGCACATTTCCTTCAGTTTTCTCTCCAAGTTCAAAACCCTTTCCCAGCCTCCTACCATTAATAAGCTTCCAGGAAAGCAGTCCTCCTGACCCTGCCAATCAGAAAAATCTGTTTGTTTCCGTAAAAGAAACAAGAAATTAGTCATGGGTTGTAGAGTCCAGGACCACAGGGACAGCTGACCCATAAACCTGTTCCTGGGAGCCAGCACTGTGTGTGGGGTCAGAAGCAATATGAAGATCATGAAAATGCTCTATTTTAGGTCTACTCTGTAATTTTCTCAGGCAGGTAATATGCTAAAAACCAAGAACAATGTAGCAACTTTGGCAGGCATCATTTCAATATATGCCACAGCTGTGGGCCTTGGAAAACACTACTACCTTCCTTCTCACTCTAGGGGAAAGCTTAGCAACACCCAGAGATATTCCTGCTACCAATGAGAGAACTGGCTCTTGAACACACTCTGGTTTTACTAGTTCCAAGAGCAGATAATCTGGCTGGATTTCTAACCCAACGACATAAGAAAATCAGCGGCAGACTCAACTTCAATAGCTCTTAAATAGTCTATAATTCCTAGACTGCATCACTCACCACAGGTATGGTCTCTGAGGTAAAATCTTGGGACATGTTAGCATGAAGAAAATAAGCATGGGATCTGGATTTGATGGCAGGCAGGAAATGTGGCTCTGTCAGGATAGCAGCACCACCTCAGCTCCTCAAGGTCTGCAGAGTGCCCAAAAGGCCTACAAGGCTACTCCAGAGTGATCTCAGTCGTTTTAGGGTATTGCCAGCCACTTATAACAACAATCCTTCACTGTGTAGAAGATGTTTACCAAGTGTTTCCAATTACATTAACTTGTTTGATCCTCTTAATATCTCTTAAGAAGATAGTACTTTGAATTCAAAACCAAATAAAAAGAACTATAAATCTCCATTCATTATATTTCTTTCTAATTGGGATATGTAAGGTTTATCTGTAAAATTAAAAAAAAAAATCTGTGCAAGTAGCCAACATTCTAAAGCAGTCAAGTACCAGTCGGTACAGACCATAAAATAAGAACATGCCACCTAGTAGCAGCATTTGCCCTGCTAACTAGTTGATTGCCTCCTCTATACTTGATCCTTCTTGGCTAATATTTTCAAAGCTGTTTCAATTGAGTGAAATTTGCTCCTTTGAAGAAAATATGGTTGGGAGGCCAAGGTGGAAGGATCACTTGAGGTCAGAAGTTCGAGACCAGACTGGCCAACACAGTGAAACATGATCTCTACTAAAAATACAAAAATTAGCCAGGCATGGTGGCATATGCCTATAGTCCCAGTTAGGAGGCTGAGGCAGAAGACTTGCTTGAACCCAAAAGGCAGAAGTTGCAGTGAGCCGAGATGGCGCCACTGCACAAAAAGAAAATATGGGCTGGGCGCAGTGGCTCACATCTGTAATCCCAGCACTTTAGGACGCCAAGGCAAGTGGATCATCTGAGGTCAAGAGTCTGAGACCAGCCTGGCCAACATGGTGAAACTCCGTCTCTAGTAAAAACACAAAAATCAGCCAGGTGTGGTGGTGCCTGTCTGTAATCCCAGATACTTGGGAGGCTGCGGCATGAAAATCGCTTGAATCTAGGAGATGGAGGTTGCAGTGAGCCGAGATCACACCACTGCCCTCCAGCCTGGGCAACAGAGAGACACACTATTTCAAAAAAAAAAAAGGGCCAGGCACGGTGGCTCACACCTGTAATCCCAGCACTTTAGGAGGCTGAGGCGGGTGGATCACAAGGTCAGGAGATCGAGAAAATCCCGGCTAACATGGTGAAATACCGTCTCTACTAAAAATACATAAAATTAGCCAGGCGAGGTGGCGGGCACCTGTAGTCCCAGCTACTTGGGAGGCTGAGGCAGGAGAATGGTGTGAACCCAGGAGGCAGAGCTTGCAGTGAGCCAAGACTGTGCCACACTGCACACTCCAGCCTGGGTGACAGAGCGAGACTCCGTCTCAACTTTAGCCCATGTTTAGGAAAGTAAAAAAAAATTTTCTCCAGATATTCTCCCATATTTCTAATGAAAAGAAGAAATTTTCTTATTTATTGTTTGTTTAATTTGCAGAAGCCTAAACACTATCCAATTACAGTCTGACATATGTCACTAGCAAAAAGCACCCCAGGGTTATACACTGCAGGAGCCCTTTATGGTCAACAAAGGAACATAGCTCTGAAGCTTTCCCTTTCAGTCTGTATCTACATCCCCTTGGTTTTGACACTTTCCTCCTTCCCTGCCAGTGTGTGTATGTATATGTATATATGCAAAATAAACACACACACACAAATATAAGGCATTTAATGTGTATATTCTCCTCTAGTCACACGTACAGAAGCAATATAGAGCAAAGAGCTCTAAACCAGGCATCAGAGGCCTGATTTCTAGTTTTGACTCCACCTCCCAGGATTAGTGTGACCTCAGCTAAATCACTTTAAACCCCTCTGGGCTTCAACTTCTTTCACAAAAAGGGGACAATAGCTGCCATGCCTCCCTCATGGGGTTGTATACAAGCTCAATTAGGTAATAACTTTGAAAATGGCTTTGAAAAGTTTAAATATATGAATACATTATACAAGGTTATCATGCTTAGGAAAATAAGGGGCAAACAAAGGGACAAATGATTCTGGAACACATGAAGATTGAAAGATCATGAAGACTGAAACCAATGCAATAAACCAGGGATTGGAAAACTGCACCCATGGGCCAAATGTGGCTTGCAGATTCTTTTTTAAAAGAAAATATAGGCCAGGTGCAGTGGCTCACTCCTGTAATCCCAGCACTTTGAGAGGCCGAGGTGGTGGATCACCTGAGGCCAGGAGTTTGAGACCAGCCTGGCCAACATGGTGAAACCCCGTCTCTACTAAAAATACAAAAATTAGGTGGGTGTGGTGGCATGCACCTATAATCCCAGCTACTTAGGAGGCTGAGACAGGAGACTCGCTTAAACCCAGGAGGCAGAGGTTGCAGTGAGCTGAGTCAACGACACTGCACTCCAGCCTGGGCAACAGAGTGAGGCTCTTCCTCAGAAAAAACAAAGAAAATATAGGCCAGGCACAGTGGCTTAAGCCTGGAATCCCAACACTTTGAGAGGCCAAGACAGGAGGATTGCTTGAGCTCAGGCATTTGAAACCAGCCTGGGCAACATAGCAAGACCCTGTCTCTGTAAAATAAACAAAAAGGAAAAAATATATTGCTCATTCATTTATGTATTATCTACAGCTGCTTTTGAGCTACAAAGGCAGAATTAAGTAGTTGTGCAGTTGTGCATGGCCCACAAAGCCTATATTATTTACTATAAAGTCCTTTATAGAAAAAGTTTGTCCATCCTTTCAATAAATCAAACACATATTTTTTACCAAAATTAGTAATTCACATACACATGAAGACTTACCTGTTATATTGTTTAAAACCTCCTTTAGATGACCGAAACTATGCAGCAGAGGATCCCGTTCTTCATCCTGTAGGACACATAGATTAAAAGTAAGTCATTATTGGGCCAAAAGAGGAAAAGGAAAATAAAGGACAGATCAAGGGCTCTTTCTCTGAATCCAATCAGAAAATCCTGTAAGTTTTCCTTCTGAGGAAAAGAAAATTAGCCATAGTTCATATTTTTCTGTTCCCTAATTTCTTACTTCATAGAGATACTCTGGGCTTATCCAAAATAGCGAATCCTTAAGTGCTAATCTATATCATCACCATAGCACTCAAGCTACTACAGATTGCCAGGTCCTTTCTATGTGTATTATTCTGTTTTCTCTCCTTTTTCATACCCATTATGTCATCATACATATTCATTTCATTATGTCATCAGACATATTCATTTCAAAGATACTCCTGATGCCATTCTCACCTCTAAATCAATATATTTTTATGAAAGAACCTGAGAAATTTCCAAATGCACTTACCAGTTATGTTCATATAAACTCCCAAGATGGCAATTTCTAAACTTGTTTCTACAACTGTGCCAAAAATTGTTTTACACAATTCTACAAAAAAAATCCTCAAACACATATAACAAAGAAAGCCAACTGTATAACAGGTAAGTTTCTTACTCATCTGATTGGTAAGACATGGCCTACTCTATACATGGAAGTTTGCTGAACCCCCAAGAAGGAGTACCATCACTAAGTCATGTTCTATGTATCAGTAACTACCCTGATTTAAATAAATTTGATAGCTAATTATAGTCCTAAAGAATTAGAAAATAAGGAATCTTTCCGACACTTTTAGGCATACTAAAGAGGTCCCAAGCACAGGACTAGCTTAAGCTGTTTACAAAAATATTTAGAAGAAGAATGGTGTCATCTTTTGTGTCCCAGATAAAAAAAAAGACAGCCTATATATCTGATGCTAGTTGGGATACAAAAAACAAGCTATCAAGAACAACTCTGAATTCCTACTATTCTCATTACTAGGAATTTGATTACTCTTTTAACCACGCCAACAGATCCCCTACAAAAACTTGGTGACAGGCTATTTATCCATTTCCTACTTACCAGTGGTGTATGGGTGCTCCATCGGGCATTTCGTTTGATGGCCCCAACCACAATGTTAATCTCCCCTTGAATGATATAAATATTCTTATCCACCATCTTGGCAAACCTACCAAAACAGTTAAGATAATAGTCTGGTTAATATTTGGTTACCCAAAGCATACCGAAGCTTAAAAATCAGTACCTGATAAGGTTAGAATTGTGACTTAACTTTTCAGTACTAAGATTTTCTTTCTTTTTTTTTTTTGAGATGGAGTCTCGCTTTGTTGCCCAGGCTGGAGTGCAGTGGCTGAATCTCAGCACACTGCAAGCTCCGCCTCCTGGGTTTACGCCATTCTCCTGCCTCAGCCTCCCGAGTAGCTGGGATTACAGGTGCCCGCCACCTCTCCCGGCTAGTTTTTTGTATTTTTTTTTTAGTAGAGACGGGGTTTCACCGTGTTAGCCAGAATGGTCTCGATCTCCAGACCTCGTGATCCGCCAGTCTCGGCCTCCCAAAGTGCTGGGATTACAGGCTTGAGCCACCGCGCCGGCCCATGTTTTTGGTTTTTTTTGAGGCGGAGTTTCACTCTTGTTGCCCAGGCTGGAGTGCAATGGCACGATCTCAGCTTACCACAACTTCTGCCTCCCAGGTTCAAGCAATTCTCCCGCCTCAGCCTCCCGAGTAGCTGGGATTACAGGCATGCGCCACCATATCCAGCTAATTTTGTAGTTTTTTTAGTAAAGACAGGGTTTCTCCGTGTTGGTCAGGCTGGTCTCGAACTCCAGACCTCAGGTAATCTGCCCGGCTGGGCCTCCCAAAGTGCTTGGATTACAGGCATAGGCCAGCACAGGCGCCTAGCCAGTACCAAGATTGTCTATACTCATAAAATCTGTTAGCCAGGTGCGGTGGCTCAGGTCTGTAATCCCAGCACTTTGGGAGGCCGAGACAGGTGGATCACCTGAGGTCGGGAGTTCAAGGTCAGCCTGACCAACATGGAGAAACCCCCTATCCACTAAAAACACAAAAAATTAGCCAGGCAAGGTGACGCATGCCTGTAATCTCAGCTACTCGGGAGGCTGAGGTAGGAGAATTGCTTGAACCTGGGAGACAGAGGTTGTGGTGAGCCAAGATCACACCATTGCACTCCAGCCTGGGCAACAAGAGTGAAACTCCATTTCCAAAAAAAAAAAAAAAAATCTGTAATACTAAAATGAGATGAAGTCCATCTTATGTTATGAATCCAACTATCTGGCTCTCCTAGGGGGTCTTTAGAAGTTCAAGGCAGTTCAAGATACAACTCAAAGCAAATCAATCCAGAAAACTTTTCAAAGGCACCTCAACAATCCTCAGGAAGCATGTCAAATTCTTCAAAGTCAATTGTTCCCAAAGTCCTATGATGCCTTTAAGTACACAGATACAACCATAATGTCAGCCTGTTAAAAACAGTATTTCTGGCCAAACGTGGTAGCCCATGCCTATAATCCTAGCACTTCGGGAGGACAAGGCAGGAGGATTGCTTGAGTACAGGAATTTGAGACCAGCCTGGGCAACATAACAAGATACTCTCTCTCGCTCTCCCCTAAATACATAGCCTTCCCTTTGTTCTTTTTTATCTACTCAATAAAGTAACAGTGAAGATTCAAGTTAAAGAAGAGAATAAAGGTTGTTGGAAGCATAGCGTTGGTTTAGAACCACAATTGCAATGTCAGCCTACAGGCTGCATCCAGGCCAGGTGAAGTGGCTCACACATGCAATCTCAGCACTTCGGGAATCCAAGGCAGGAGAATCAGTTGAGCCCAAGAGTTGAGACCAGCCTGGGCAAACAGTGAGACCCAGTCTCTACCAAAAAAACAAAACTAAAAAATTAGCTAGGCATAGTGGCATACACCTGTAGTCCTAGTTACTGGGGAGGCTGAATGGGGAGGATCACTTGAACTCAGGAGTTCGAGGCTGCAGAGAGCTATGATCCTGCAACTGCACTCCAGCCTGGGTCACAGAGCAAGACACTATCTCTAAAAATATATAAATATAAATATAAACATAAAATATAAATAAGTGACTGCATCCAACTGGCCCAGTCAGTTCCAGAAAACTGGACAGTGACAGTCACAAGACCTTTGAAAAGTTCTGAAAACTCATATTAACTTACAGCAAGAAAGCATTAATATGATATGTAAATATAAAATAAAATGTCTGTGCTAATATACCCGAACTTATAACCATAATTATCCCTAAAGAAGGTGCTATGAAATCAGGATGCAATCAGAGGATACTTGAGCCCTATCTGTAATGTTTTTGTCTTTTGGGGTTTTTTTGAGACAGGGCCTCACTCTGTCACCCAGGTTGGAGTCCTGTGGCACTGTCATGCCTCACTGCAGACCTGAACTCTTGGGTTCAAGCAATCCTCCTGCCTTAGCCTCCTGAGTAGCAGGGACTTAGGTGCACACCACCACACCCAACTAATTTTTGTATTTTTTGTAGAGATGGGGTCTCATTTTGTTGCCCAGGATGGATCTGTAATGTTTCAATTTTTTACAAAAAGGTCAGGCACTGTGGCTCACACCTGTAATCCCAGCACTTCAGGAGTGCCAAGGCAGGTAGATCATCTGAGCTCCAGACCAGCATGGTCAACATAGTGAAACCTATCTCCACTCAAAATACAAAAACTGGCCAGGCGTGGTGGAGAGCGCCTGTAATCCCAGTTTACTCGGGTGGCTGAGGCAGAAGAATTGCTTGAACCTGGGAGGCAGAGGTTAAAGTGAGCCGAGATTACACCACTGTACTCCAGCCTGGGCAACGGAGCCAGACTCCATCTCAAAAAGAGAAAAAAAAAACTTTCTCTTTTTTCACAAAGAGAAAGTATTACCGTACTATCAATATAATTAAACATTAACAATGATAAGAGGTATACAATTTCTGCCCTTGAGGCATTTATACAGTTTAGTGGAATAGATATGAAAACTGAGACACAGCCAGAGATATAGGAAAGAAATGTACCCAGCAAGTAGCTCGATCTGCATATTTTGCATAACATGAGGCCCCCCAGAAAGTGAAAAGCATGAAAACCACCATGATAAAGAAAAAAGAAACTGGTACAAATTTTGTCCAGGGGTCAGGCGCAGTAGCTCACACTTTTAAACCCCAACACTTTGGAAGGCTGAGGTGGGTAGATTGTTTGAGTCCAGGAGTTTGAGACCAGCCTTGGCAACATGGTGAACCCTGTCTCTACAAAAAATACAAAAATTAGCCAGGTGTGGTGGTACACACCAGTAGTCCCAGCTGGTAGGGAGGCTGAGGTGGGAGGATTGCTTGAGGCCAGTAGGTCGAGGCTGCAGTGAGCTGCGTTTGTGCCATTGCACACCAGCCTGGGCAACAGAGCGAGACTCTGTCTTAAAAAAATAATAATAGGCTGGACGCGGTGGCTCACGCCTGTAATCCCAGCACTTTGTGAGGCTGAGGTGGGCGGATCATGAGGTCAGAAGATCGAGACCATCCTGACTAACACAGTGAAACCCCATCTCTACTAAAAATACAAAAAAATTAACCGGGCATGGTGGCGGGCGCCTGTAGTTCCAGCTACTCGGGAGGCTGAGGCAGGAGAATGGCGTGAACCCGGGAGGCAGAGTTTGCGGTGAGCCGAGATTGTGCCACTGCACTCCAGCCGGGGCAACAGAGTGAGACTCCGTCTCAAAAAAATAATAAAATAATATAATAAGAATAATAATGTGTCCATGCCCACAACACGTCCCCAGTCCACAAGGGAATCCAACACAAGATTTATATTAATGACAATTTAAGAACTAGGTTAGTCTCAGAAGACTATCTGCTTTCCACATGCTCTAGGAATACAACAATGTTCTCTTCTGAGAAGGCTCAATGATATGAATGTACAACCATCCTCTCTTATGAGGAGGAGGAGGAGGAGGAGGAGGAGAACTTAGAAATAAAGGAAAGACAAATTCAAAAATGATTTAAAGAATCAGAAGAGAAAATATTAAAACCTCTCCTGGTATTTTCCCTTCCTTAAATTATGTAGGCAAGATGAATATGCTCTAGGTCTCTGGAAGGACTTGTAGGAAACTGCTAAGAGGTTGCTGCCTCCAGGGAACAAACCAGATGACTAGGGAACTGAGTGGTGGAGGAGTGAAAGGAAGACTAACTTTTCTCTGTATATTCTTTTTTACCTTTTGAATTTTGTGTCACAAACATATATTACCTATTAACTACTTTTAAATTTTAATCAACGGATTTACTAAAAATGAATAAGCTCTTTAGGAAAGAACTAACCACTTTCTAAGATAGCAAAGGTCTAAGCAAAAAATCATTGTAAAAAAGAAACATCCAGGGCTGGGCGCAGTGGCTCACGCCTATAATCCCAGCACTTTGGAAGGCTGAGGTGGGCAGATCACCTGAGGTTGGGAGTTCAAGACCAGCCTGGCCAACATGGTGAAACCCTGCCTCAACTAAAAATACAAAAATTAGCCAGGTGTGGTGACACGCACCTGTAATCCCAGCTGCTTGGGAGGCTGAGGCAGGAGAATCACTTGAACCCAGGAGGCAGAGGTTGTAGTGAGCCAAGATCACACCACTGCATTCCAGCCTGGGCAACAGAGTGAGACTCTTGTCTCGTAAAAAAAAGAAACATCTAGGGAATGAAGAGGAATTATTTTCAAGTATTATGCTGAGCTGCCTAATCTCCTTCTAGGTCTCTGAGTGTACGTCTCCTCACTCAGGGAATCTCCAAACAGTTGTGCCCTTCAGCTTCAGATGGGAAACTGATGAACCACTTGCTGTCTGGTAGCCAATGGCCGAGAAATCTCTTGTCACAAGGTCATAAAGGCCTGCAGAAACCTCATAAAAGTATAGTAGAAACAAACTTAAGATTTATCTTGTGTCAGAGATAACAAGAGAAATACATCCATTACGTACTCACACAAATGAAAAATTAATAGAAAAAAATAAATAGCCGGGCGCGGTGGCTCAAGCCTGTAATCCCAGCACTTTGGGAGGCCGAGACGGGCAGATCACGAGGTCAGGAGATCGAGACCATCCTGGCTAACACGGTGAAACCCCGTCTCTACTAAAAATACAAAAAAAAAACTAGCCGGGCGAGGTGGCGGGCGCCTGTAGTCCCAGCTACTCCGGAGGCTGAGGCAGGAGAATGGCATAAACCCGGGAGGCAGAGCTTGCAGTGAGCTGAGATCCGGCCACTGCACTCCAGTCCGGGCGACAGAGCGAGACTCCGCCTCAAAAAAAAAATAAAAATAAAAAAGAAAAAAATAAATAAGAGCAGGAACAACTAAATAAATACCAACTAATACCCTTAGCCAGATAAGCCACTGGTCCAGAGACTCTGAGTAACATGTACCCTTGAAAGCACTGTCCATTTAAAGCTGGGTCTAGAACATTCCCCTAGTGCTCTGTGGCATCCCAGTTACCTCAACAGGATCCAAAGAGGAGTCACTGTATCACTTGGCAACTCTGTCTATATCCAAACAAAAGCAGGAGAAACAGAAACAATAAGTTGGATTCTTATTTAAGGGGATACCAAAAATATATCTCAGGTTATTTAAATACGAAAAGCAAAACTTGAAATCTCTTAGAAGCTAATATATGAGAATATTTTCTTTTCGATTTTTTTTTTAGAGATAGGGTCTTGCTATGTTGCCGAACCCGGACTCAAACTCCTAGGCTCAAGCAATCCTTCCACGTCAGCCTCCTGGATAGCTGAGACAACAGGTGTGTGCCACAGCACCTGGCTACAGGACAGTATTTTAATAAACTCAGCATAAGGGAGAAGTACCTAAACAGGAAACAAAAAGTAAAACCTCTTTAAAAAATCGGTGAATTCAACCATGTTAAAATTAAAAATGTCTGTTCAAAAGATACCATAAAAAAGAGGGAAAAGATAAGGCACAAACTGGAAGAAAATATTTGTAGCACATATAACTAATAAAGGAATAATAAACAGAGCACACAATAACTGCTGCAAAACTATAAGAACGAGACATATAACCCCTCCCCAAAATTGGTAAGAGACATGCATAGGCATTTCATAGAATAGGAAACATAAATAGCAAATAAATACATGAAAAGATTATTAGCTTCATTAATAATCAGGAAAATTACAAAATAAGATTATAATGGTATACCACTTTATATTCCTGAAATAGCAAAACACTTTATATCTGATAATACTTAAAAGGCCAGGTGCTCACGCCTGTAATCCAGCATTTCAGGAGGCCGATGCAGGAGAATCACTTGAGCCCAGAGTTTGAGAACAGCCTGGGCAACATGGCAAAACTCCATCTCTACAAAAAATTTAAAAATTAGTAGGGCATGGTGGCACATGCCTGCAGTCCCAAGCTACTTGCCAGGCTGAAGTGGGAGGATCAAGGCTGCGGAGCAAGGCTGCGGTGAGCCATGATCACACCGCTGTACTCCAGCCTGGGCAACAGAGTAAGACCCTGTCTCAAAAAAAAAAAAAAAAATTATTTTTAAGTTGGTAAAAAAAATGCAGACCAAATGGCTGTTATGTATCTAAATTAATATGAATTTGCATAACAATTTGGCATTATCTTACAAAGCTAAAGCACTTCATACCCCGTATTTCAGCAATTCCGCTTCTAGGACTATACCGCAGAGAAGCTCACAAAAAAAACTGAGAATAGTGGCAAGGGGCAGGGAGTGTCGGGGAACTAACAGGGAAGGGCATACATGCAGCCTCAGTTTTGGTAATGTTGTTTTTCAAGCTGGGTGGCAGCCATTGGTGCCCCATATATGCTACACATATTCTTTGTATAAAATAGACCCTCGGCTGGGGGCAGTGGCTCATGCCTGTAATCCCAGCACTTTGGGAGGCTAAGGCGGGCAGATCAACTGAGGTCAGGAGTTTGAGACCAGCCTGGACAGCATGGTGAAATCCCTACTCTACTAAAAATACAAAAATTAGCTGGGCATGATGGCAGGGGCCTGTAATCCCAGCTATTCAGGAGGATGAGGCAGGAGGATTGCTTGAATCCAGGAAGTGGAGGTTGCAGTAAGCCAAGATTGCACCACTACAGCCTGGGCAGCAGAGCAAGACACTGGCTCAAAAAATAATAAAATAAAATAAAAGACCCTAAAAAGTTTTTTCGGTTTTTTATTTTTTTATTTTTTTTTTTGAGACAGGGTCTCATTCTGTCGCCCAGGCTGGAGTGCAGTGGTACAATTTTGGCTCACTGCAACATCTGCTTCCCAGGCTCAAGCGATCCTCCCACCTCAGCCTCCCAAGTAGCTAGAAATACAGGCACAAGCTACCAAGCCTGGCTAATTTTTTTGTATTTTTTGTAGAGACAACATTTTGCCATGTTGCCCAGGCTGGTCTCAAACTCCAGAGCTCAAAGCAATCTGCCTGCCTCAGACTCCCAAAATGCTGGGATTATAGGTGTGAGCCACCGTGCCCCGTCATTCCTACTTTTTAAAGTCATGGTCTTTGCTGCCTCTTTGCCTTTGCTTCAATATGAAGTTCCCTTTCTATTCTGAATGTTTTTTCTCACTCTTGTCCACCTGATAAACCCTTACTCATTCCATCCAAAAGTCAACAAGGGAGTCAGAATATCACAGTGGTTCTAAGAACAAGCTTATAACCACTTATTTATTTATTTATTTTCCACCTTTTTTTTTTTTTTTTTTTTGAGACAGCGTTTCCCCCTTGTTGCCCAGGCTGGAGTCCAATGGCACAGTCTCAGCTCACTGTAACCTCTGCCTTCCAGGTTCAAGCGATTCTCCTACCTCAATGTCCTGAGTAGCTGGGATTACATTCATGCACCACCATGCCCGGCCGACTTTGTATTTTTAGTAGAGACGAGGTTTCTCCATGTTAGTCAGGCTGGTCTCAAACTCCCAGCCTCAGGTGATCTGCCTGCCTCGGCCTCCCAAAGTGCTGGGATTACAGGCGTGAGCCACTGCACCCGGCCCTTTTTTCCACTTTTTTAGTATTTTCAGTAGAGTTGGGCCATGCTGGCCAGGCTGGTCTCAAACTCCTGGTCTCAAACTCCTGATCTCAAGTGATCTGCCTGCCTCAGCCTCTCAAAGTGCTGGGATTACAGGCATGAGCCACCACACCCGGCCACCCACAGCACTTTGTACCTATCTCTATTTAAACATATCTTGGTCAGGCACAGTGGCTGATGTCTGTGATCCCAGCACTTTGGGAGGCCAAGGCAGGGGCATCAGTTGAGCCTAGAAGTTCAAGACCAGCCTAGGCAACATGGCGAGACTCTGCCTCTACAAAACATAAAGAAAAACTGGCCAGGTGTGGTGGCGCACACCTGTTGTCGCAGCTACTTGGGAGACTAAGGCAGGAGGATCACTTGAGCCAAGGAGTTCCAGGTTGCCCTGAGCTATGACCGTGCCACTGTACTCCAGCCTGGGTGACAGAGTGAGACGCTGCCTCAAATAAATAAATGAAAATAAAAATAAACACATCTCATACCAATTTATAATTATTTATTTAGTATACCTCCACCATGGGACTATCAGGCTCTATCTCAGGGGGAAAGACCATGATTTATTTACCTTTTTATCTCCAAAGCCTGACACATAGTAAGAAAAATGATCAATAAATACTGGATGAACAGCCGGGCACGGTGGCTCAAGCCTGTAATCCCAGCACTTTGGGAGGCCGAGACGGGCGGATCATGAGGTGAGGAGATCGAGACCATCCTGGCTAACACGGTGAAACCCCGTCTCTACTAAAAAATACAAAAAACTAGCCGGGCGAGGTGGCGGGCGCCTGTAGTCCCAGCTACTCAGGAGGCTGAGGCAGGAGAATGGTGTAAACCCGGGAGGCAGAGCTTGCAGTGAGCTGAGATCCAGCCACTGCACTCCAGCCTGGGCCACAGAGCGACTCCATCTCAAAAAAATAATAATAATAATACTGGATGAACAAATGAATTAACTAACATCAAGACTGACTCTTCAAGAGTGGTACAGCACACATCCACCTCATGATAAAAATGACTTCGTAGAAGACAATGACTCTGAGCCACGCTGGCAAACCTTTTTTTGGTGTTCTGTATTTGCTTCTCTACCAGAAGTTACAAACCTTCCATACAGGTAAAAAGAACCCACATTTACCTACCAGCTAAATCATAATGCTTCTTTCTTCACATCTATCTTCCTGACATCTCCTCAAGTGTTATTCGCACATTCATATTTTTGTGAAATATATAATTTTTAATGTAACTGTCAATTCTTCATAAATGTCTTATTTTCTTTGGCTCTAAATAGCTGTTTTTAGTACATTAGTATTTAAGTTTTTTTTTTTTTTAATTGCTTTTATGGTTTTTTTGTTTTGTTTGGTTTTTGTTTGTTTGTTTTAAGACGGAGTTTTGCTCTTGTCATCCAGGCTGGAGTGCAGTGGCGTGATCTTGGCTCATTGCAACCTCCACCTCCAGGGTTCAAGTGATTCTCCTGCCTCAGCCTCCCGAGTAGCTGGGATTACAGGCGCCCACCACCACACCTACCTAATTTTTATCTTTTTAGTAAAGACAGGGTTTCACCATGTTGGCCAGGCTGGCCTTGAACTCCTGACCTCAGGTGATCTGCCTGCCTTGACTTCCCAAAGTGCTGGGATTATAGGCATGGGCTACCGCGCCTGGCCTCTTAATCACTTTTAAACATTGTCCTTGGCCAGGTGCAGTAGTTCTCATCTGTAATCCCAGCACTGTAGGAGGCCAAAGCAGGAGGAATGCTTGAGCTCAGGAGTCAGAGACCAGCCTAGGCAACATAAATTAAAAAAAAAAAAAAAGTAGTGGGACATAGTGGTACATGCCTATAGTCCGAGCCACTAGGGAGGCTAAAGCAGGAGGATCACTTGAGCCCAAAAAATCAAGGCTGCAATGAGCTATGATGACACCACTGCACTCTGGGCAATATGGTAAAACCTTGTCTCTACAAAAAATTCAAAAATCAGGCAGGCTTGGTGGCAAGCGCCTATAGTCCCAGCTACTCAGGAGGCTGAGATGGGAAGATCACTTCAGCCTGAGAGGCAAAGGTTGCAGTGAGCCGAGATCTCACACCACTGTATTCCAGCTTGGGTGGCAGAGAGAGACCCTGTCTCAAAAAAAAATTGTCCTTATCCAACTAGCAAATAAATTCTCCAGAGGCAAAAGTGCAAGTTTGTTTTCCTTTTTCATGATGCCTTTGTGTCTAATACAGAGCTGCGCAAATCAAGAAAACCGATAGACCTTCCGAAAAGGTAGATGGTAGTAGGGAGCTAAAGGACCAGCAATAGGCCCTTCTAAGGTTTATGTTCACTCGATCCATTTAAAAGCCAGAGAAGGCAGGGCACGGTGGCTCACGCCTGTAAACCCAGCACTTTGGGAGGCCACGGCGGGCGGACCACGAGGTCAAGAGTTCAAGACCAGCCTGGCCAATATGGTGAAACCCCATCTCTACTAAAAATACAAAAATTAGCCGGGTGTGGTGGCACACACCTGTAGTCCCAACTACTCAGGAGGTTAAGGCAGGAGAATTGCTTGACCCCGGGAGGCGGAGGTTGCAGTGAGCCGAGATCACGCCACTGCACTCTAGCCTGAGCGACACAGCGAGACTCCATCTAAAAAATAAAAAAAGCCAGAGAAACACTAAAGATGCAGATCTTTTAACATTTCCAGAGCTGGCCTAGGAACACACCATAGTTCTGTGCTTTACTGACAATAACCAAAGTTACTAAACTAGGAAACAACTTACTGAGCTCAAGAAATTTACTCAAAGGGTGGAAGTAAAAGAAGGTTAAACTGGGAAAAAAGCTGGTGCCCTGACAAGGCATCACTGGAAAATCCTCCCAGACCTGCTAATCAGGTGAACAGTGTACCTCAGCTCTGGCATGCCATCTCCTCCCACTGTAGAGATTCTGAGAGTATCTCAAGAATCATTTACTAATCAAGCTACTAACATGTCCAAAGCTGTCCCTTCTGCCAGCTTAGAGATGAAAAATGAAACAAAGTTTCTCTATCTCACTCCATCTTTTAGCCACTCGGGGCACCCAAGGTATAAAGGTGACAGCTGGCAGAGTAGGACAAAGAAAAAAAGTCTATGTGATTATGCACAGAGAACTGCAGTGATTAAGTCTCATAAGCCCTGCCCATTTTGTTTATTGAGGGTCATCATCCAGTAGCCATTGGGCAGAATCCAGTCCACAGACTGGATTTTGTTTGGCCTGAAAAAGGCTTAAAAATATTTTTAACTAGTTTCCAACAATTAGAAAACACAATGATTTAAATTTCCAGTTTCTCCCGAAAAATAGAGTGGTCATTCTGTGCCCGCATTCTAAAACAGTAACAATCTGTTGAAAAAGGAACAGTTGGCTCTTTTAAATAAGGGAATGGGTTGAGCATGGTGGTTCATTCCTATAATCCCAGCACTTTGGGAGGCCAAGGTGGTAGGATTGCTTGAGTCTAGGAGTTTGAAACCAGCCTGAGCAACACTGTGAGACCTTGTCTCTACAAAATATTAAAAAATTAGCTGGGCATGATGGCGCATATCTGTAGTCCCAGCTACTTGGGAGGCTGAGGTGGGAAGATCACTTGAGCCCAGAGGTCAAGGCTGCAGTGAGCTGTGATTGTCCTCTGCACTCCAGCCAGGGTGACAGAGCAAGACCCTGTCTCAATAAAAAGAAATTAAAATGAAAGATAAAAAAAAAAAAGGCATGGGTTCTCCAGAATACCAGAGTCCCCACTAATCCTAATACATTCCCATGGGACTCAATTCACTCATTTACATTACCTGCCCGGCATTTAGGCATGTGAGCTTGTAGCCCCTGGTTTATATGACTGGCAAACCATTACTTTGCCATCATACTTCCATACGACTGTTGCATCTATGATAATTTCCACTACTACTAGAACAAATAATCACTTCTATGATCACTTCTATTATTACTGGGGTTCCAAATCAGCACATTGCTTTATTATATTTTCATTTAGTTAAACAACTGCAGTTGAACATACTGAAATATTTAAAAAAAAAGAGTAACAGCTAAACAGTAGCCCATTATATTTACATAGCTCTTCCAGCCTGAGGATAAGATGTCAATAAAAACATACATCCGTAAATTCAATCCCACCATTAACCCAACAACAGAATCATTCTAATCAGTCACACAGAGCCACAGGGATATAGAGTGTGATCAACCAATGAGAAGTGTCACACAAAGATTAGGGTGATCCTTGCAGTGAGTACTCTATAAATAGAGTCTCCTCAAAAGCAAGAGCTGTGTCTTCTTCCTCTCTAGCTGCCCACAGTAGCCAGTCTAAGTACCCTATCAATGAGGTTATTATGTAAAAGTGGCAGTCATCCTGACTTCTGGAACACAGGGAAATAAAATAGTAGTGGAACTTTGAGAACTCTGAGCTGAAACTGGGATTGGTGCCCGGCTACTGAGGAGATATGTCTATAACCTGAGTTCCCACTGTGCCAATGAGCATCACTGTCAAGACTGGAACACACTGTCTATAAACACCATTAAAAAGAAGCTCAAATACAAGTTTAGAACTTGTATTTGAAGGATGAATTTTCTGATTTGTGGGTAGGAGTGGGAATTATTCCTATCTAGAAAATTATTCCTATCTAGAAATGACATTTAGGATTAAAAAAAAGAGAGAGAGAGAAAGAGAAAACGTTTTGATGCCTCTACAGTCACCCTCAGGCTCAACTGGGGATGACTGGATCCTGGATTGATCACACTGCCTAACCAGAGACTAAATTGCCTGTTATGCAAAGCATATCAACTCAACAGGGCAATGGCCCAAGTGAGCAAGGCAGGATCATCAAACCTGGGTACCCCCTGAGCTATGTCATTTCATTTGCTGCGTTCAACTACTTTTTTGGGGGTGGGGAGGGGGGAGGAATTCTACACTTAGATCAGCAAGTTAAAATGCAAATAGTTTCCTGTACCATTTCCATCCCACTAATTCTATTTTTATTTTATTTTATTTTATTTATTTATTTATTTTTTTGAGACGGAGTCTCGCTCTGTCACCCAAACTGGAGCGCAGTGGCCAGATCTCAGCTCACTGCAAGTTCCGCCTTTCGGGTTCACGCCATTCTCCTGCCTCAGCCTCCCGAGTAGCTGGGACTATAGGCGCCCGCCACCTTGCCCGGCTAGTTTTTTGTATTTTTTAGTAGAGACGGGGTTTCACCGGGTTAGCCAGGATGGTCTCGATCTCCTGACCTCGTGATCCACCCATCTCGGCCTCCCAAAGTGCTGGGATTACAGGCTTGAGCCACCGCGCCCGGCCTATCCCACTAATTCTAAATCAACACACGTGAAGCATAAATAATGCCATCCCCCTTCTCCCAACACATACAAAAATTTCAATTTCATAAGGATAAACGTAGGAAGGGAAAAGGGAAATTATGAAATTTCAATTTAATAAGGACAAAGGTAGGAAAAACTGAGTTGAGTCATTCCAAGATCCTAAATAGTTTTCTCTTCTAACACTATGACGTTTTGATCCTCCTTGTTACTACCTCATCATGCAAAAGTGGAAAGTGTTCCTGATTGCCAGGACCAAAAGCAGGCCACAAGTCCTGATCACATATTGAAACTAATCCCAGATAGAGATAACATTTATTGAGTGCCCACTACATACCAAAAGGCATTAGGTTGATCCTGCTCTTAACCTACTGCTTGCTCTAGCTCGGCCACTGCACATATACGCTACTACTTTTAAGAAATGCATTAACTGAGCAATCCCAAAGCAGACCTTTCCATTTGTATCCTCCACAGGGCCTACAGTGCCTTGTATACCTGAATTAAAGGCATACAAGTTTCCACATTGTGCATTAAAAAACACCATCTACACTATTCCTTATTTCTAAAAGCATTCTTTACTCTTGGTGGACTTTTACAGCTTTACAACACAGCAGTTTATCAAAGGTCATCACAGTGCCATAAACTACACTCTCCAGGGTTATGTTCCATCACTCACTCTGGAGCTCTGACCCTACAACTGGCTGAAAATCTCTCATGACTCTTTTTGCCCACTAAAAATAATAGGCCAACAATACCAAACTTTGCCAGTACTCAAATATCTCTCTGCTCTCAGTCAAATATGTCATTAACAGAGTGGTTTCCTTATGATTAAGCCTCATCTCCTTGGAGGAGAGAAGATCTGGGAGAGAAATGTCAACAAAAACATACACCAGAAAAGAATGTCTGTGAAAGATTGTATAAAGGAACAAATAGGCCCAGAAGATAGGTCTAGTGTTTACATACAGATCCAGACTGGCAGTTGAGCTGTCCTGTAAGAGGAAAGCCTTCTCATAGCCCAGTTCCCTGTGCTGCTATAACCTCAAGCCTTCCACACGTCCGTCTGGTGACAACCTGATTCTAGGGTGCACTAGTTCATCATTCAGTATAAATGAAGCAGTTCCTTTGTCTTAGTGAGGTAGTCACAAAGAAGTAGAAGCTGTACAGAATCTAGAGAGAGACTTTCATATCTAAAGTCTGAAAACCCATAAAAGTAGACACAATGCTCCTTAGGTTTGCTTTCAGCTTTTGAGTACTGGGATCTTTAGGATGCAGAAAGCGCTGGAAAAGAGAAGCTAAAGACTAGGCCAAGCCTGGGAAAATAGATTTGGACACCTGCAAAGGATCAGTAATGAGGGCAGAAATCGCCCCTCCTGCGGCAGGGGCCTGACCTTTGCCCCTGCTACCTTCCTGTTCCCTCCCACAACAACCCTTCTCTCGTCTTATTCCTGTTCGCTACGTCCTTAGCCCACCCTGGCTCGCCCAATTTAAGGGCCCTTCCTCCTAATTCCCTATTGCGAAGTCAGGGCGGCCTTCACCACACCGGAACTCTAGGAAGAGACTTCGCTGACCTGTCAGCGGATCCAAAATGGCGGGGCCTAGTCCCAGGACCGGCAGCCGCTGCTCATGTCCAGCCCGCACCCTGGAGGCGTCTCCGAGCAGCTCTCCCAGCTCTGGTAGCAGATGGGAGAAGAGAAGGAGCCTGTTTCCTGGAAATTATGGCCGAAGTCAGGGTGGGACTGCACAGTCCGCCAGGATGAGTCGGCCGGGACAGGCAGCGGAGCCGGCTACCTTCCCTGTCAGCTCACTGACGTGGTAACTAGCCTCAGTCTAGCCCGCTGCCTGGTAACTGCGCGAGCCTTGCCGCATGCAGCCAATCATAGCTTTGCTCCATGAAAAGTAGCATTCCGACTATCCAATCGAATAAAGGAAATTGGCTTCAGGAGGCGGGTAGTGCCTCAAGAGGCGAGATTACTAGGGAAAGAAAGGGTAGGTTAGGGGACAACCAACGCATACGAGTACTCTCTGAGTGACAGTTTAGAAAACCAATAAAAAATGAGGAACTGTGCTGGGCGGCTAGAGAGGTGGAGTTAGGTAGAGTTCGGTTGCAGTGCGCGGTTTGGCAGTGGCTGCTGGGCATTATGGGGAGGAAGGCTACAATTGGCTGGAAAGGGGCGGGGTCCGTTTTGAGAACTTGAGCGGGCATTCCTACTACCCTGTCCACGTATTATCAAAGTTATCTGGGCCAGGACCATGCCCCTTGAGGAATCACTCCTTTTCGAGGCAGCTCTGGGCTCCCTTCATTCTAAAAACAAGTCCAGCGATTTATTCCACACCCTGCTGTCCTCGCCCTCTCGTCCACCTTCCCTGTTGTGGCTTCTCACAGTTGTGTCTGTCACGTCCCAGCTGTTTCAGCGTCTTCTGCACCATCCCCAACATCCAGAAATAGAGAAAATGGGACGTAGCAGAAGCCCTGGATATCTAATTTAAGTCTCTTCATTTTACATTATAGGAAACAGCCCAGGAGTGGAAGGCTGGGTCCATGTTCACATAACTAGTACATAGCAGAGCAGAGAGACGAACCCCTGGGACTCCTCACCCCCAGGCCAACTCTTTTCATCGCCTTTTGTCACCTCTTATGCCTTAGTATATCGGGCTTTGACTCCTGGTCTGCCTTTCATACCAAGCCTTGGACAGGCCTTATCCATCAGGCTAAATACACAGCTTAGCCTACCTCATCAGTGATAGGAAACAGAAGTCTTGTTTGCCTTAGAAACGCTAAGGGGCCTGAAGGTTGGATGCCCACCTGTTTTCACTGTCTTGCCCCCAGCTGCCTCCTCCCGTTTCAAGAGATTATAGAGGTTACTAAGCTATTTAGAATTACCTGTATTACCTGAAAGTGAGAATATGTGGGAAGAGGACAAGAGGATGGGTTTTCTCTAGCAGACTGAATCATGAAATTTCCAGCCTATTTGGGACACTAGAGCCCCAGTGTCCCTGCAGACCTGGAGAAGCTGCTGGGAGGCAGTGAAAAAAAAAAAAAAAAAAATTCTCTCCATACTTCCTCCCAATTATGGATGACCCAAGTCCAGGGAAGCTCCATAACTAACCACATAGGAATGTAGTCTCAAAACCAGATATCCAAAGACTATCCATGTGCTATGATGCTCTAGTTTTTGTTTGTTTGTTTTTTGTTTGTTTGTTTTGAGACAGAGTCCTGCTCTGTCATCCAGGATGGAGTGCAGTGGTGTGATCTTGGCTCACTGCAACCTCCACCTCCTGGGTTCAAGTGATTCTCCTGCCTCAGCCTCCCAAGTAGTTGGGAGTACAGGCATCTGCCATCACGCCCAGCTAATTTTTGTATTTTTAGTACAGACGGGGTTTCACCATGTTGGACAGGCTGGTCTCGAACTCCTGACCTCAGGTGATCCGCCTGCCTTGGCCTCCCAAAGTATTGAGATTACAGGCATGAGCCACCATGCCTGGCCACGATGCTGTAGTGTAAAATACCCATCAGACATCAGACCTGAAGAACCCCTTAATAACTCCCCACACCTGCACATTGGGCTTCTGGTCAGTGGGTCCAGCTGAGGATTTAGCCTCTCTCACCTAAAGAGAGTCAGGGAAAGAGGATATACCATCATAGCACTTCTTTCCACATTACCTCAGAGCCATTTTCTTCTTCATTTGAAAACTGAGAGTTGGTGTCCTGGGCCTGTCTCAGATTGAGAGGTCCTGGAAAGCCAATTGGAAAATTCTCTAAGTGGGCCAAAACTTCCTGCTCGCCAATATCTACTTCTACCTACCTCCAGAAATTTATCATTCTAAAAGTACGTGATTGTGCAATAGAGATGGGGAGGAGAGAGAAGACAATTCCCTAGTCCCTCCTAACCACTAATCATCATCTTACCAGGCAGAACATCTTCCTCATAGATTTCAGTGTGACATATTTATTGAGATTCTACATTATATCTGGGAATAATAGACATGGTCCTTACCCTCCTAAATTTTATTCTCATAGCAGACAACACATAAGCTGATCCCTTCAATATGGTGGGTGGTGTAATAGGGGGTATACACAGAGGGTCACGGGAGCAAGAGGCTAACCTGAGAGTTCAGAAAAGGCTTCTCTAGAGAAAACAAGGCCTGAGTGGAACATTGGAGGAGTAGGAATTGACAATACAAAGATGGGTTACTTTCACAGGAAGGGCCAAAGGTGTGCAGGAAACTACTAGGAAATTGGAGATGAAGACAAGGTCCAAAAGGTCTTGTATGCCAGACTAGGGAGCTTGACCTTTATCCTAAGGGCAATAGGAGTAACTGAACAGTAAAGACATGACTGTTCAGATTTGCCTTAGGGGCATATTGTGTGACTGGGCTGAGTCTCTTAGGAGCATCCAAGCAACACAGCCTAACTGAAAGAAGAGAAGGAGCCTGTTTCCTGGAAATTGAGGCCTAAGTCAGGGAGAGCCGAAGTCACAGTCTGCCAGGAGTCTTGGTCATCTGCGACTTGGTCATCTGTCCTGTCCCTTGGAAATTCCTAACCAGCAGGCACCAAGGCTACACCTTGCCCACAGTACTTAACCTGGTACCACCAGCGGGAAACCAGCCCTGCTGAAGGAGGGAGAGCACAGCCCAAGCAAGACAAGGGTACAGACTGAAAGGCAATCGGTCCATGCCTTTGGAGTGCCCAGCCCAAGCCCTGAGATCCAGCAGGAACCTCCTCTTAATTGTTTTGTGTGGGGAGGGAAATGATAGTTACTTGTCCAAGTTCACTCAGTGATGGTGCAGTTCGTGGCGGCGTTGGAATACCACTTTGGTTTGTCTCATTCCAAACCCTGCTGTCTCCACGAAGTCACCTTCTTGGAGAAGAAGGGGGAAATGAAGAGGAGGAAAGATATGAGGAAAAAGAGGAGCAGAGAGAAAGAGAAATGAGTCTTTTAAAGTGGCAGAGGAGGAAGGAGAATGGTAAACAGCAGGAGCGAAGCGACTGAGAAGAAGAGGAAAGAAAGGCGAGACGTGGGAGGATTGGAACAGAGACAAAAGGGAGAGGAGAGACGGACAGCGACAAGTGGAGAAAATCGGCGAAACTTGAGCGGCAGAGAAGTCTGAGCGCTGAGACCCGGCGGCCCCGTGCGCCTTCCCAGCTGGCGCCGATCCACTTTGCTCCGGGTAGCGGCCCAGCCCCACTTCGCTGTCAGTCGATCCCTTTCACCCAGGACTACGGGGACCACTCTACTCTCTCCCGCTTGGCTCTGCCTAAGCGTCCTAGCCGGAGCGCGCTCTCTGCCACGTGGGGAAGGGCGCGGCCCAGTTGCTGAGGAGCACTTCTGATTGGCCAGAGGGCGGGGTTCTTGGCGTCTCGCCGGCCAGACCCCTCCCTCATAGGCGGGGCTTGGAGATCCACAGCTGGAAAGGGCGGAGCCCCGGCAGCGCAGCTGGAAAGGGGCGGGGCCTGACGCGCGCGGCTTGCTGCGGCGGGCTGGGGGCGCACTGGTCTGCCATAAAGTGAATGGGCGCCGGCTGGGGGTGGCAGTACGCGGTGAGGCTCACTCCTTCGTCGAGTCCGAGAGAGCCGGAGCGGAGAGGCGGCCCGGGAGCAGGGGGGCGGCCCCCACTCCGGCCGGGTGCCCGGCCCCTGGCCCCTGCCTGCCCTCTAGATCGCCGCCGCCGCCGCCGCCGCCGCTGGGAGTCTGCCTGCCTGTTGCGGGACGCACTGTGAGTGTTTGACCATTCTAAGGACAGGGGCTCATGGGGCGGAGGAGCTATTGCCGGACCTTGGAATCCCTAAAACGGGACCTGGGGCAGCTGAACTCTGGTGCCTGGGGAACAGGTCGAGAACAGGGAAGGCGGACTGCAGACCTGGGGCCAGGACTTGGGAAAAGGGAAACTCAGGGTAAGAACCAGGGGATAGGGAAGAGGGAGACTCAGAGGATCCGGAACGAAGCCGGAGACTTGAAGCCAGGATAGGGGCTTCGCGAGGCAGGGAGTAGGGAGTCTGGAAACCATTACCAGAAAGCGCCCTGGAATCCCAGGGCACAGGGCAGGCGGTCAGGGAGCGAAAGGGGTTGCAGAGGCCCTGGCCAGCTGGGGAGCCGGCGGCGGCCCCCAGTGTGGGGGCAGTTGGCGGCGCCCGATGCCCTTCGGCCCAGGCTCAGACTCCAGGGGCTGGGAGCCGGGGTGCGCCTGGTCACACACGCTTCTCTTCCCAGCTGCTCCGCAGTTGGAATAGGAGCCGTGTTGTGAGAGCCCGGCCGCGACTGAGTCAGATGGCCGCTGTGCAGATCAGAGTGACCAGGCGGCGGGTATGGTGGATCTGGCTTGGGGTGTCTGAGCCCAGCTGGGTCCTCACTTGAGGCCGCCTCAGAATTGGACAGAATGTCCGCGGCGCATGGGGCTCGGAGTGGACAGAATGTCCAGGGTAGCGAAGTGGGTCTCTCCGGAGCGGGCGTGGTGTCTGGCAGTGGCGGACAGAATGTCCCTGGCTAGGTGGCATGTCCATCTACCCAGCAGCACCTGCCCAGCTGCTGCGTGTGCGATGGGGTCTGCTGCGGTGGGTCACCTCAAATCCCAGCTCACACTTTGCAAACTTGTTTCAGTTCCTTCCGGCTGCGAAGCTGCGAGCAGGGAGCGAGAGTAAAGACTGCAGCCTGGACTTGGGGTGAGGTGGGCTGGGACACATGCCCCCTTCAATTCAGAATAGATCAGAGCATCACTCTGTACTTCCAGAATCCAAATTTGAGGACAGAAGGCCAGTGAGGAGCCTGCTAGTGGGAATCAAGACCAGGAAAGGACCATCCTGGCTAACACGGTGAAACCCTGTCTCTACTTCAAATACAAAAAATTAGCCGGGTGTGGTGGCAGGCGCCTGTAGTCCCAGCTACTCGGGAGGCTGAGGCAGGAGAATGGTGTGAACCCGGGAGGCGGAGCTTGCAGTGAACCGAGATCGCGCCACTGCACTCCAGCCTGGGCGACAGAGCTAGACTCTACCTCAAAACAAAAACAAAAACAAGCAAAACAAAACAAAACAAAAAAGGAAAGGAAGGAATAGGTGACAAAAGGCAATGGGAAAACAGGAAGGAGCTGGGCACAAACCCCTGGCAGCCTCAGTTGCCTCCTAATTCCAGTACAATTAACCAGACACCCCCCAGACTCCT
The DNA here is from genome assembly GCF_002776525.5 of Piliocolobus tephrosceles. Taxonomy (NCBI): domain Eukaryota; kingdom Metazoa; phylum Chordata; class Mammalia; order Primates; family Cercopithecidae; genus Piliocolobus; species Piliocolobus tephrosceles. The sequence continues at coordinate 31,430,071 of NC_045442.1, forward strand.
TGCTGGAGTATCAGCCGACCAATGGCTCCTTCCCTACAATGGGCAGGAGCCCAGGCCAGAAGAGAAAACTACAGCCCCATTAGCAAAGCAAACCCTGTGGTCCTATTTCCCTTTTGCTTCCTCAGCCCTACCAGTCCCAGCACCACCCTGGTGGCTGAGCAGAGGTGGGAAGGAGGCTCATGGAGTCCAGCTGAG
>NC_045442.1:31430365-31545362 GCF_002776525.5 Piliocolobus tephrosceles
CCCCCAATTCTTTTTTTTTTTTTTTTTTTTTTTTTTGAGACGGAGTCTCGCTCTTTCCCTGAGCGATCTCGGCTCACTGCAAGCTCCGCCTCCCAGGTTCAGGCCATTCTCCTGCCTCAGCCTGCCAAGTAGCTGGGACTACAGGCGCCCGCCACCACGCCCGGCTAATTTTTTGTAGTTTTAGTAGAGACGGGGTTTCACCGTGTTAGCCAGGATGGTCTCGATTTGCTGACCTCGTGATCCACCCGCCTCGGCCTCCCAAAGTGCTGGGATTACGGGCGTGAGCCACTGCGCCCGGCCCACCCTGACCCCAATTCTAAACAGAGCTCAATTATGAAGAGGACAGAGCAGGGAGAATGAGTCCATGTAAGTGAGCAAGATAGCCCAGCTGGGGACGGAGTTTTCACAAGGACAAGCGCAAGGCCACTGTATTTAGCAATGAGCAATCTAAACAGTGGTTTCAACCTTTCTCACCCTTCACCTATGAGTGACATACACTAGGTATTCCCCACACTCCCATGTCCATTTCTCAGTTCTAAAGTTTGCTTATTACTGGCTAGGATTCTCAACGTTTTTTTTTTCATTTGCTCTATTTTGAGCAATATAAAGACACACCACAATTATCCCCATCACATTCTGATACACTTTTCAGGGGCTTGTGCTCCCATAAAAATCACTGAAATTATAGGTGAAATGAAGGGCTCTGTGTCAGGAAAGGAATAGGGAAAGCATTACAGATGGCTCCCTGAAGACTTTAGCTCAAGGTTGGCTTTTGTCAAAAAGGCCAAAGAGATGGTATCATAATGAAGATGACTGGAAACAAAAAACAGAACCTTTTCCCAACCTTGCATAAAGCCATGTAGCTGAATGCATGCCTGGTCACTGGCTCTTAGGAAGAATGTCATGGGCCTAGAGTAGGGTCAGAGAATGGTTGGCAGAATGGGGAGCCAGGGGTTGCTGGCGAGAGCAAATGTCAAAGTTTAGTCCTCTGGAAGGTGAGACAAGATGGAAATCTACAGCATAATAAAAAGCCTAGATATGCAGAAGAATTGCTTGCTCCCCAAATCTTGAAACTGGAGATGAGGGGGCCTTTTAGAACTGCAGTGATGCAAGCTCAGGATGAATAGAAAAATGTTCTTTGGCACACAGTGGGCAGCATACTTCCAGAGCTCATTTCCAGAGAGATGGTAGAGGCAGGAAGTAGAAATGGAATCCTTCAGGGCTTGGAAGGATCAGCACATGTGAGAGTCACAAATGGCTGCAGGGTAGACGGAGTGAGGCATGGAAAGAGCAGAACTAGGTGGTTTGAATCTCTTCAAACTGTGTAACCTTGCATCCTGCCTTCTTAGAGGTATAATGGGGATAGGCACTCCTGCCATGCTGGGCAGTTGTGCAAGTTAAATGAAATCATGTCTGTGAAAGCCCTCTGCAAATGAAGGAGCACCATAGAAATAAGCACTATTATTATGCCCAAACTGCAGAATCTTTGTTTGGAAAAGTGGGGCTGAGCCTTAGAGCAGCCTAACCACCTTCCTGATGCAGCCATAGGAGGGATCTTAATGATAGATGGGCCACGCTATCGCGGGCTTCAGATGCTGGCCACTACCCCTGTCCCTGTCCAAGAACTCTGGGGAGCTCCCCAAATGCTTAGCCTGCCTGCCAGGCCAAATATCTCTGCCTGCCTTCTGCTCAGGGATGGGAACATTGGCCCAGACTTGGGTTCAGGAAGGGAGGGCAAACGCAGCAGGCTAAAGCTGACTTGTGGTGACAGAAGCATGGGGCCAGTGGAATCTTTTCTTCTCCATTCACACTAAATGATGCCTCCTAGACTAACATGAAGGATCCATTAGGTCCTGAGCTTTGGGGTGTCTAGGGTGTCCATGGCCACTGCCAGGGCCTCATGAAAAGAATGAGGGGGAGGAAAAGGAAAAGATCATCAGTTGGGTAAGAGTTGGGGGAAGACGGAGAGGAATAACTTTCAAAACTCTGTCTCTCCTTTCCCATTGTCCTGCCCCGGGGGCCTCTTTTGCACCTTTCAGTTAATAGTTTCTCCTTTCCTATTTCTTCCCTGCCCAACCCATTCTGCTCACCATGGTCAAATAAAGGCCACAAAGATGCTGTCTTTTGTCACACCCTGGCTACAAGCCTCCAGTGACCCCCACTCTTTGGTGCATTGCTTCTCATAGTGGGGTGGGGTGGGAGGAGGGCAGAACAGGGGTGGGGGAGGCATGACACACAGTCTAAAAAGGGCCCATCTTCCTGGTGGGTGATATCACTTGAAGATTGGGAGGTTTATTTTTATATTAAAATAAGATTTATTTGTATATTAAAATATTTTATATTCCATGACTAAAGTATGGAATAGAATGAAAAATTTGCTTGCATTTTAAACATAAAGCTGGCGAACTCTAAACAATTTCATACTAGTGGCAGCTGTTTCAGGTCATGCCTCTAGTTTTCTAGTAGATATTGTTTTTGACTGGCCTTAGGGGTTTTTTTCTTTATTCAGGGCTGTTGCTCAGTGTGAATCTTAGGGGTTTTTGATGAAAAAGTTGGACATACTCTAGCCTAGACTTTGTCAAATCTGAATCACTAACCCTTGTCCCCGATTGGAGGCCCCCCTCGGTTTGACCTGTTTCTCTCTGCAGATCTCCCATGGCCTACACTGAGACTGTGACTAACCTAGGCTCACCACTGCCCTCCCAGCCTGCCAGCTTATTCCCAACACTGTTGATTATTTAGAATGCCATACACCTTCTCTGCCTCTTGAACTCCCAGTTCAGTCGCGTGCCTATATTCTCTGAGCCCCCAACACTTGGTACCACCTTCCACGGGTTTCCCTCTCTCTGATCTCCCAGTCTGGGAGTCAGACCCATGCATTCCATCTTTCCATCCTGTGCTCTGTTTGCCTCCCTACACTGCAGACTCCTACAAGTTAGGGTATGTGCCTTACTGTTCTTGGGATCCCCAGGAAGGAAGCAAGGAAGAGCAGGAAGACTGTGAAATCATTTCTCTGATCCCCGATTCGTCCCTTGATAACTTGAATGCTTCAAATCTTTGCTGCAAATGTGTCTCGATTTGCTCGCATTTGCACACTGCAGTTCAGCAGACCATACAGTCTGGGTGCTCAGCGTCCCAAATGAACATGCGGCCATGTCCACTTAAGGGCCTCACTTCTGTTTCACGTTTATAAGATGAAAACATCATTAACTCCAGCTCCTCTCATCTCCTCGCCATTTAGCCCCTGAAAGAGAAAGGTTTTCTCCTATTTGAGTTCCAGGTTATGCCTCCAGTTTCAAGCATTATTAGTGCAACCGATTGTGGGCTCTCACTATGTCCCTGGTCTACCCCTCTGGCTTCAGGACTTAAGTGGGTCCACATGACAGCTGACTTATTGCCATGGGGTTGTGTCTCTTGGAAACCATGACCTCCCCACTGTGGCCTCCCTGGCCTGAGATCTGCTCTCCACCTTCGTATGTCCTGGATATTTCATTCTTGTTGCAGTCCATGACCAGGCTTCCTCTAATTCTAGCCTGTACTGCAGAATCAGAGCATATCTGTAGGCCCTCTGTACTCCCTGGGCCTGGGATTGCCACCCTGACACCAGTGGGACTGGGCCATACATCCCTAGCAGGGTGTGGCAAAAAGGCTAGGGGTGGGGCCAGCAGCCCCCTCCCAGAGCTGGGCTCACCATCACTGTTATCTCCTGACTCTCTCTGTCCCTGCCTGGGCATTTTTTACTAGCATCAACTAATCCTGCAGCTTCCAGACCTACTGCTTGTTCTTCCCTATCCACTGAGTGAGGCGAAGTCCCTGGCCTCAGTCCCAACTCCCTAGCTTCCTGACCTCCAGCAGTTTGGGGGAGCTTAATCTTCAGCCAGCCTGTCTCCAGCTCAGACAACAGCTTGGCGCCCCCAGCCTTTGCCTGACCAGCCCACCCGGACGTGAGTCGGCTAGAGGTCTATGCCCCCACCCTTCCATCTCTCTTATTGCCTGCCTGGCTTTACTGTTCTTTCCTTCTCTCTTCAGTTTCACAGTCAGGTCCCTTCTCAGCCATGGCTCCTCTCTCTGCTGTTACTAGCCCATGCAAGAGCCTAAAGGCTTCATTCTTTCCTTTACCAGTCCCTCGTCCCCAAAGTGGCTCCCAGCTTGGGTTACTCTGCCTATTTTGCTGTTGCCTTGTTGACTGGGTCATCTATGCTTAGGACCAAGTGTTCACAGCATGTACTGCCTATCTCTCAGCAATGCAGTGTACTCACCTTCATTCACCAGGGAAACAGTTCACTGCAGGATACAGAGTCTGGGGAGATGACCCACTCGAGGAAGGGCAGACACAGGGATGAGATCTTAGTCACTACTCCACCCTCAGGGCCTAACTCAATGCCCAGCTCATAGAATGTGCTAAATAGCATTTGTTTAATGAGTGAGGGGAAAAAAACTACTCAGGTAGAGTTTTATCCCTACTCATATTTACATGTTTATGTTTTTATCTAAACTTTGTAACAATACTGAAGGCAAGTAGGGAAGGGATCATGAACTTCCTTTCGGAGATGAAGAAATATGCCCAGAGAGGTAAAGTTACTTGCCGAGGACACACACAGCTAGTAAGTTGTAGAGCCAGGACCGTGAACCTAGATCTGTTGACTCCAAACCTAATTTCTTTGGGCTATACCAGATGACTTTCCCCAGAGGGGCCTGGGCACTTTCTGCCCCTCCTCCCCACCCCATCCTCTAGCTCCAGCATGCTCATGCCTTCTCCTCACTCAGCAGCATCCAGTGCAGAACACTCCCCTGGCCCCTTGGCCTGCTCCTCCCCCACACAGAGTCCTTAGCTCCTGGGACGGAGAGCTGAGGTTCAGAGGGGCCAGGGAGGCGGTGGGGGGGGGGGGGGAGGGTAATCATGGCTAGCTCCAAAACAGCCCCAGCAGCTGTCCCTGTCACAGAAAGGAGACTGTGTGACGGTACGTGTCTGTCTGCCTGGATGTGGCAGCGCATGTGTGGGAGAGTGTGTGTTTGTGTGCCCCTAGCTCCAAGTCCAAGTGCTTATTATGTCTGAGTGGGGGCCTGTGTGTGTCTGCACGTGTCCGTCTGTCTCTGGGAACACGCAGCCTGAACTCGGCTTTCTGGCCTCGTCTTTTCCTCGCCCATATCCCTTCTTACCCTGCCTCCCTCTGCTGAAATAGAGTGAAAGCAAGATGCAGGTATGGAATGCCGGGGGCAGGGTAATTTGGAAAACTGCAAGTCTGGAGCCAAAGCTGACTGGAAGGCTAGGTGGCAAGGGTGGGACTGCTTTTCCCACAGGTAAACCCCTCTCTGGGTTTTTGCCAGCTTCATGTTGCTCCCATGGCCTCTGGAAAAGTCAGGGGGATGATTTGCATTTCAAGGGCATCTTGGGTATGAAGTAAAGGGAGACTTCAGAGCACCCCTTTTTCCAGCTCTCACTTCTAACCCTTCCTCCCTCATCTTCCCAGCCAAGGCTACCATAGTTCCTTCTCAGGGACATCTCCCTTCCATCAGAGCATTGTTGGCCAAAGTTTTCCAGCTCCAAACCCCCTGACCTGACCTGGAAGGGGAAGTAAGCTGAGCACACCTCCAGTTCTGGCCTGACTTTTCTCCTGTCCTGGGTTTCCCCCAGCCCCGTCTCTTCACATCCAGTAAAAGGTCCAAGATCTAGACCCCTCTGCCTGTAGAAAGAGCAGGGACTCTTTCTCAACCACCTGCCTTGACCTCGGTTCCACTTCCAACCTGGCTTGAGAGGTGGGGTGGGGAGTGGGGGCACAGCTGTGATCTCTGAGCTGGTTGAAGGGGGCGTTACCATGTGCAAATACAGGCCGCTGCCCATCTGCACCTCCCTGAGAAAGGCTCCTAATAAATCCAGAGCAGCCAAGTGACACACATCTCAATCTAGGCTAATCCACTACATTAATGCCACCCCGTGTAGCCTGCATTAAGCCCCTGTTAATGGGGAAGGGGTGACAGAGGCAGAGAGGCCCCTCCCACTCAGCTCTCTACCCCTTCCCTCTGTCCCTAGCCTCCTCTGTTCTCCTCCAACCAAAAGGCACCCAGAGTCTTGAACCCCAGTATTGCCCATTTCCCTTCCTCCCAGCAGAGGTGTCCTGGGAGAGCAGGCAGAAAAGGGGACTCTGTGGGGGAAACTTGGAGAGGGACCCAGGGAGGCTCCTGGGCAATGTGAGGCTAGGTTTTGGGATAGGAAGTTATGAGTAGGAAGGTGGTCTTATGAAGCTCCTACCTACGGCCTGGAGCAGGCTTGGTAGAGGCCATTCATGGGTGGAGCAATCACTGGTGGGATGCAGTGTATATTGGTGCAGGCAAGAGACCAGGCCCGGCCCAAGCACCCAGTGGTTTTCACACTTGTGTTTGATCTTGTTACCTTCTTTCAAATGAAACCTCTTCAGAAATAATAAACAAAACAGGCTGGGCGTGGTGGCTCACGCCTAATTCCAGCACTTTGGGAGGCCGAGGCAGGTGGATCACCTGAGATCAGGAGTTCGAGACCAGCCTGGCCAACATGGTGAAACCCCATCTCTACTAAAAATACAAAAATTGGCCGGGCGTGGTGGCTCAAGCCTGTAATCCCAGCACTTTGGGAGGCCGAGACGGGTGGATCACGAGGTCAGGAGATCGAGACCATCCTGGCCTACACGGTGAAACCCCGTCTCTATTAAAAAATACCAAAAAAAACTAGCCGGGCGAGATGGTGGGCGCCTGTAGTCCCAGCTACTCGGGAGGCTGAGGCAGGAGAATGGCGGGAACCCGGGAGGCGGAGCTTGCAGTGAGCCGAGATTGCGCCACTGCACTTCAGCCTGGGCGACAGAGCGAGACTCCATCTCAAAAAAAAAAAAAAAAAAATTAGCCAGGAGTGGTGGCATGTGCCTGTAGTTCCAGCTACTCAGGAGGCTAAGGCAGGAGAATAGCTTGAACCCTGGAGGTGGAGGTTGCAGTGAGCCGAGATTATGCCACTGCACTCCAGCCTGGGTGACAAAGCAAGACTCCATTTCAAAAACAAAGAAAAAAAAGAAAGAAAGAAATCATAAACGAAACAGACCAAAGCAGAGCTGCCCTAGCTGAAGCAGACCCAAGCAAGGCCAGGTTAGAACTGTAGCTGAGTCCTTGAGGGAACCTCGAGGGAAGGCCCCAAAGAGCACAGTGTGAGAAAACAAGCGTTCTGAGTTGACTGAATCAGAAAAATAAAATAATAATAAAAGAAAAATAAAAAGCAAACAAAGAAAAAGCATTAGGAGTCTCACAGACCTAGTTCAGATCTCAATCCCACTGCTTACAAACTCTGTGAGCCTCATCAAGTTCCTTCAAGTCTCAGTTTCCTCAGCAGAAAAAGGATGATCATACTTGACATATTCTTGTGAGGGGAGAGAGAATGAGGTAAAGGCTCACAGTAAGTACATATAAATGATAGCAGCCATTATTCTTAAGGGAGAAATATCAGGTCTGGTTCAAAATACAATCTGTCCCAAGGAGAATGGATAACAGACATCTGGTCTGTCTCAGGTATGATTGGCTGAGGACCATGTATGAGTATAAGGGGATACTGAGCATTCAGGTGAGAAGGATTTTAAATTTTTGCAGATATAGTATAGAGTATGTAGTGTGCTATAGTGTAGATTTCTTTGTTGTTGTTTTTTGAGACAGTGTCTTGTTCAGTCACCCAGGCTGGAGTGCAGTAGCGCCATCTCGGTTCACTGCAACCTCCACCTCCCAGGTTCAAGCGATTCTCCTGCCTCAGCCTCCCGAGTAGCTGAGATTACAAGTGCGTGCCACCCCGCCCAGCAAATTTGTATTTTTAGTAGGCACGGGGTTTCGCCATGCTGGCCAGGCTGGTCTCGAACTCCTGACCTCAGGTGATCCACCCACCTCGGCCTCCCAAAGTGCTGGGATTATAAGTGTGAGCCACCGCGCCCGGCCTGTAGTCTACATTTTTATTAATTCAATAAATATTGAACCCCAACTGTATACCTGGCACAGTTCTAGTTCCCAGCAGTAAACAAAACAAAGTCTAGTTTATATATCTATGCAGAGAACCTGTCAGCATGCACCTCTGTGCCCTTAGGCTGCTATTTCCCCATTCTATCCTAAGGAGCCCCACGCAGCCCCAGCTTTATGGCTGGGGCTGAGAAAGGCGGCAGGGAATTTACGGAGAAACGCTGCTGGGATCCAGCTAAGCCAGAGATTTTACCCCCGTTACCCTGGTCTCTGTCTTCTCTCGCCTCCAGAGACCTCCCTCCATGGAGTTCGGCCTGCTCAGCGAGGCAGAGGCCCGGAGCCCTGCCCTGTCGCTGTCAGACGCGGGCACTCCGCACCCCCAGCTCCCAGAGCACGGCTGCAAGGGCCAGGAGCACAGCGGTAAGCGCGCCCCCTTCCGGGAGTGCAGGAGATAACAGCTTCATCCCCAGTGCAGGTGGGACCCCGGCTGGGCAGCTCAGGTGGGAGCCAGCGGGTGGCTTAGGAGGTCCCGGAGCCGGAGAATCCGCGCAGGCTTGGGCGCCCTGTGACCTGCCCCCACCCTGGCCCCCCAGACTCAGAGAAGGCCTCGGCTTCGCTGCCTGGCGGCTCCCCGGAGGACGGTTCACTGAAGAAGAAGCAGCGGCGGCAGCGCACGCATTTCACCAGCCAGCAGCTGCAGGAGCTGGAGGCGACCTTCCAGAGGAACCGCTACCCCGACATGAGCACGCGCGAGGAGATCGCCGTGTGGACCAACCTCACCGAGGCCCGCGTGCGGGTATGCTCTCCAGACCCGCAACTCGCACCTGCGCGGGCCCTCCGCACTCAGCCTGCGACCCGGCGGCCAGGGGTTCCACCCCACCCTCCCCTCCCCCGGACCCCGGACCCTGGCTCCCGGCCGCAGCCCCACGCGGCCTCTTGCCCGCCAACCTCCAGCCTCTGCTCCCACTGCTCCCTACTACCTGGACCGCGCGCTTCTTTGGCCCTGACACCGTCTCTCCTTCCCCTCTCCACCCCTCCTCGACCTCATCCTACTGTCCCTACAGACTCTGGCGCCGATGACTCGGTCCTGCCGCCCGCGCCTTGTTTTCCGACCCCGGACTCCGTGCACTCCTTCCCTCCCACCCCGTCTCCAGCCACCTCATCTCGTTTATTGACCGCAGGGCCCTGGCTGGTAGCCCCGTCGGGGTGGCCCGCCCTCCAGCCGCTGGGACCTGGCCCCGAGCCCTGACCGCCTTTCTCCCGTGCCCGCAGGTGTGGTTCAAGAACCGGCGCGCCAAATGGCGGAAGCGCGAGCGCAGCCAGCAGGCCGAGCTGTGCAAGGGCAGCTTCGCGGCGCCGCTCGGGGGGCTTGTGCCGCCCTACGAGGAGGTATATCCCGGCTACTCGTACGGCAACTGGCCGCCCAAGGCGCTTGCCCCGCCGCTCGCCGCCAAGACCTTCCCATTCGCCTTCAACTCGGTCAACGTGGGGCCTCTGGCTTCGCAGCCCGTCTTCTCGCCACCCAGCTCCATCGCCGCCTCCATGGTGCCCTCCGCCGCGGCTGCCCCGGGCACCGTGCCAGGGCCTGGGGCCCTGCAGGGCCTGGGCGGGGGCCCCCCCGGGCTGGCTCCGGCAGCCGTGTCCTCCGGGGCCGTGTCCTGCCCTTACGCCTCGGCCGCCGCCGCCGCCGCGGCTGCCGCCTCCTCCCCCTACGTCTATCGGGACCCGTGTAACTCGAGCCTGGCTAGCCTGCGGCTCAAAGCCAAACAGCACGCTTCCTTCAGCTACCCTGCCGTGCACGGGCCGCCCCCAGCAGCCAACCTCAGTCCGTGCCAGTACGCCGTGGAAAGGCCCGTATGAGCGGCCCCGCCTGTAGATCATCCCCCAGGGCGGGGGCGACGATTCACAGCCCCCTAGGACTGGGGTCGTTTTGACTGGCTTGCTCCCGCCCCAGGGTCTAAAAGGGGTGTTTGGTCAGCTGGGGGCGCCGGCTCAGGAGAGGGCCTTCCCCTCCCAGCCCTGAGGGGTGGACTGGGCCCTACACACAGACCGCGCCCCTGGGACTAAAGCCAGGAACAGGGACCAGCTTCCCGGGGGCCAACTCACCCTTGGCCCATCCCTCCTTCTCCAGGCTTCCCCTCCCTCGTTTTCAAAGATAAATGAAATAAACGTGCGCGGACTGTCGAAGGCGTGATGATTCAGAGTCGCGGTTGAGTCCTCTTCCCTTCATCCTCCCCCACTGTCTACAGGCGAGCTGGATGTACAGGAACGAAGTGAGGGTCCAGGCTTCTAGGGATTCAGTCCCACTCACCACCTGCCCCCACTCCAGGTCGGGGCAGCCCGCGATTCTTGCAGCAAAGAGGTGCGTGAGTGCGCGGGACGTGGGAAACCAGCTACCTGGCTGGCATCGGCCACAGCCGGTGCTGCAGCGCCACCTCGTGGTCTCAAGGAGGCTAGCTGGTAGATCTGGTCTCCAATGCTTGTAGGTGTCAGCTCTGCTATTCAGGGAGCCTATGACTTTAGATAAAGTTACTCCGCCTTTCTGAGCCTGTTTCTCACTGTTCCTATGAGGGGCTTGGTCCTCTAACAGCAATAAAATTCTGGTCTGTAACAACATTTATTAAGTGCCTACCAGGCCTAGGATTCTTTCAGTGTCTGTGTGTGTGCCTCTCACCCTTCCACACACCCTCAGGCGTCCCACCTGCCGATCATCCCCTTAGTAGCAGCCTCTTGCCATCACAGCAGCGCTCTTTCCCCCCAAATCCCCAAACTCTCAAAATTTTGTTGAAATCTTTAATTTAAAAAAATAGAGCAAGAAGAAGAAAGATTTCTGGATAGAAATTAAACCACTCAGCTCTTGGGACCCTCCTCCGTCCCACCCCCATCCCAGGGCCTTCTTGGCCTTCACATTAAAAATAGAAACATCAAAGTAACAGACCACACCCCCATCCCAGGGTCACCCTTCTTGTCTCAAAAATTCCAGCCACCTTGGGGCACACATCCTCTGGGGAAACCATGCAGGTAAGGCAACCTAATCATTCTCCCAAAACTAAGCCCAGCCTCTTGGTGCCCTGGAGAAGAGAGAGCCTGGAGCTTCACTGTTCTCTCCAACCCTTCACTGGCTCTTGGTCTTGGCTTTGACCTTGGGCTTGATGTAGGTCTGGCGGAAGAAGTGGGCAAAGAGGATGAAATAGGTCATATACAAGATGAAGGACCAGAATAAGTGTTCCATCGTGGTGTGGCATCCCTGTTCCTGCCTCCAGATGTACGCGAGGATGCTGATGATGGCTCCTACAAACATCTGCAGGATCTGCAGGCTGGTGATGAGCATGGGCAGCATCTTGGGGGGCTTCACGTTGGCAGCCTTCAGAGTGTAGTAGGTGTACATGAAGGCATGCACACCGAAGTTCATGGTGACAAACCAGCCTCCTGCAGGCACTTTGTTCTTGTATCCAAAGCTTGTGTACACCAGCACTGTGCTGTGGTGGTACCAGTGAATAAAGATGAGTGGCCGCTTACGCAGGATGATGAAGGCTGTGTCTCCTGGGAGATGGAGAATCATAGTTGGCACACCACCCAGTGCTGGGACCACCCTCTGCACTGGGTGTAGGGACACGAGAGAAATTCTCAGGGGAGGGAAGGGGGTCTTTGTGGCAGAGAATCTGTAGAGGGGCTTGGGTGAGAGGTATTATTGGGACCCAGGGATAGGAAAGGGACTCTCAAGGGTATGGGTGAAGGGAGGGCCCTGTGGAGGGATGCAGTTCACAAGGCACCAGAGAGACAAAGCCTTGCCACTCACCGAGTTCTACGACCTTGCTGAGAAGAAAGACCCAGGACCAGAATTTGACTGTAGAATTACCAGTGAAGTTGACAAAGCACACGGTTTGCTTTAGGCCCCCGGTAAGTATCACAGTCCCCATAATGCCCCACATCCTCACTGCCCCCAGGATACTGAAATGGGACAAAGGAAGATGGTGTAAGTGTCATCCCCAGGCACCAATCCACCCTTCCCTCGGCTTGACCAGGTTACTGTGTTCCAAGCTCTACCACCTCCCCACCTGTCCACGGGGCAGGGTCAAAGCTCCTGAGAGCCTGAGGCCAATCTGGTAGATCCAACCAGTAGTCTAGAGGAGATGAGGGCTGGAGAAAGATCAGGGAATGCAGGGGGATGGGATTGAAAGTTGAGTTAAGGAATGGGGTTCTTGGGAGGGGTTAGGAGCCTAGGAGGAGATATGTGGAGGGATAGGGGAAGACTGAAGGAGTTTGGGGGAGAAAATATGGGGAAGTTATTGGAGGGTCCTGAGAGAGGGTGTTAGGAGCTGAGAGCATTAGAGGCTGGAGAAATGTTTTACGAGTACAGACTATGAAGGCAAGAGGGAAAAAGCAGAGACTACCAGGTAGGGGTCTAAAAAAGAAGGAAAACAGGATAATATAATAGAAGAGGGTGAAGGCTGGGAGGGGAACTAAAGCTGAGAATGAGATGGGGAGAGTATTACAGGGCAACTTGGGGACAGGATGGAGGTTGATGCAATCAGGAAAGCTTTAAGGCATAGAATGGAAGTCTAACGTCTAGAGAAGAGGCAAGGAGTGGGATGGGGTCTTACCTGAAGATTGCAAGGCAGAAGGACCACAGGATGAGGGGCCCCTGCAGGTTGAAGCCCTTGCGTTCCTTCATGTAGTTCTGCCCCACAGCGATGAGAAGCAGGTAGATCAGGGCTATGGGGAATGATGTTGCCCTGGCAAGCAGAAGGCAGAGGGGATGGGCTCATGGGTGGGTGCTGATTAGAGAAATGCCCACTCATCTCTCCAGGTGAGTGCTCTGGGTTGGAGTCCCAGTTCTGCCACTTACTAGCTGTGTGACATTGGAAAAAACAACTTAACTCTCTGAGCCTTGGCTTCCTAATTTGTAAAGGGGGAATACTACATCTCTCCTGGGAGTATTAATGTATACAAAGTACCTAGCACGGGGCAGGGGCTATGTCCAAGGTTTCTGTGATTATTGCTCTCTCAGTGGGGTTAGAGGTGGGTGACAGCTGTCTGGCCCACGCCTAGAAGCAGTCCAGGGCTGTGGTGTAAAAAGAGTGTGGCAATAGCTTCTCCCTGGTTGGGGCGCCTAGAAGCAGCCCAGGGCTGTGGTGTAAGAAGAATGTGGCAATAGCTTCTCCCTGGTTGGGGCATGGCAAATTGGTTGGAGCATAAAGTCAGACCCCAAAACCTCTGGGGAGCTTTAAGGCAAAGCCAGAGAGCTCTTCCAGGGGAAAGCTTGGAAGACCTCTCTGACTTTGCCTCCTTTTCCGCAGCAGGAACGGTGGAGCACCTGGGGAACGATGGGATAATTGTAAAGGGTAGGCTGTCCCCGGGCTCTGCACTGTGCACACACGCTTACGCACACAGCCATAGGGGACGTGGAAGTCATCTAGTAAGGCTTCAGATCAACCTGACGCCTCCAAGACCAGTTCTCACTACAAGCGCTGTCTTTGGCTTCTGTATGTTTCCACGTTCTCCCTCATCCTCTTATTTCTGCTTGCTTGCTTTCAGCTCTAATGTCTTTGAGGTGCCACATACTACCTGCACCTCGGACAAAGGTAGCGTGAAACCAGTACGAGGGAGTCCCGTAACTTTGCTCTGTAAGAAAATCATTGCGGGCATTCAATGCCACCCCCTCGCGCCCTGGCCCCGGGGCCCTGGCATGGCCTTTCCCTCTTCCCAAGTCTCACCAATACTCCTCGAAAAAGGGCCTCATGTCCTTGAACAGCTCGAAGTTACAGGGCTGGAACAGCTGATTTACTTGATGTGAGACATTCATGGCTGTGACCATCTAGTTTTGCAGACGTCGAGGTCCAAAGCTTGGAGGCGCTGGGCGAAAGGCTGGGGCTCTGAGGATGTAGTGAACCTCGGGGCGAGACGGAACAGAGCCAGGACAGAAGGAACCCCTGGGCAAAGCGAGGAGGGCGTCGGACCTAGGCACGTGCGCGGCGGCGCTGCCAGCTCTCCCGGGCGCAGCCACTGCGATATATAACCCGGACTTGCAATGCTGCCAGCCTGGACTGCGCGCGGCCCCCTCCCTGCGCCGCTCCGCTATCCAATCTCGACCAAGATACGCCTCTGCTCCGCCCCTGGGACGCAGTCCGCATTCTGATTGGTCATCCTCACGGGCCCGCCTGCCAGGCGTTTCGCACGCCCCGCCCAAGTCCCATCGTAGGCCATCGCCCGCTCACTTCCCCAGCCTTATCCTGTGCGGCCTTGTGTGTGTACCTGGACAGGCCAGTCTTCCGTTGGCACTGTCAACCGTGGCCTTTGCCTCCGTTTGCTTTAATCTTAACCTGCTTAGCAGTGAGGAGAGAGGGAAGGTGTGCTTAGGCTTTGATGCTCTCACCCAGAAATGGAGGCGTCAGTTTCCAGGCTCCCTGAGATCCTGGGAAACCCAGGCCTGTGATGAGGAAATACTAACCTGGGCAACGCAGAGCTTCTCCTGTAGTCCCTTCCACTTCCTAGCTCAGAGTCTGCAATTGTGAGTGGGTGGAAGGAGATGAATTTTAATAAATTTTATTGTTGAGGTTGTTGATGTTGATGTTTGGGTTGTGGAGGCTGTTGTGGTTTCTTTATAGTTTCCTGAATTCCTGAACTGCTCCAGACTGACAGTAATAACCATGGAGAGAGGAAATGGGGTCACCCTCTGGGCTTCTGGAATTATTGTCTTCAGGTTTCCTGGAGGCCTCTTAGGGTTTAGGGAGGGGGAGAGCCACTGTATCTCCCCAAGGCCTGCTGCTTTCTCTCCCTAACCAAATCTACTTCTTTTTCGCCTGTGTAACCAGCCGCAAAGAAATAAATGTTCTAAAACTTTTAAAGTTTTACTTGACTGTCCCTTATTTCTTTCCTAGGTTTTGTGAAAGCGAAGGAGAAATACAAGGCTTGAGGGCAGTTTCAGATAAGGTGGAGATTTGCAAAAAGTTCTAAGAAACATAGATACAAAGTAATTGAAATCAAGATGTGGGTATAAATGGCTACGTGCAGTAAAGCTCTAGGCCAGAGGATCCAGGTAGGAACCCCAGCTCTACTTCCTGAACCTCAGCCACTGTCTATGGGAGGATGTAGTGAAAGTCCTATCAGTGCCATCTAAGTGACTCAAAAGTGCATCCCTTTGTCTCTGTACCTCATCACCTCTCACTGTACTTGAAAAACCACCACTTTGTTTGCTCATCCAAAAAACAGTTCTGCTTTCCTGCTTAAAAACCTTCAGTGGTTTGGCCAGGCGCAGTGGCTTACACCTGTAATCCCAGCACTTTGGGAGACTGAGGCGGGCAGATCACGAGGTCAGGAGATCGAGACCATCCTGGTTAACATGGTGAAACTCCGTCTCTACTAAAAAATACAAAAAATTAGCTGGGCGTGGTGGCGGGCGCCTGTAATCCCAGCTACTCGGGAGGCTGAGGTAGGAGAATGGCGTGAACCCGGGAGGCGGAGTTTGCAGTGAGTTGAGATAGCACCCCCTTACTCGAGACTCTGTCTCAAAAAAAAGAAAAAAAAAAAAAACAGAAAACCTTCCGTTGTTCCTGATGGCTCCATATATAGCCTGACATCTAATCAGAAGGTGATCAACACATGTCTGATGGATGAATGAGTAAATTAAAAAATGAATATTACAAGAATAATGCCATCTAGGTGTTACAAGACCCAAGTTCAAGTCCCAGCACCCCCATTAATGAGCCATGTGATTTTAGGCAAGTTACCTAACCTCTGTGAGACTCACATTCTACTTCAGAAAAAAATGCATATAGTCATACTTGCCTGCTTATCTCACAAGGCTGTGATTAGTATGCAAGCCAGATAATGTAGGTGAAATGATACTATGGACTAGACACATGGCAATGGCAAGGTGAATCATTATGGGAGGTTTACAAATGCATATGGAGAATATATACTCAGTCCTGGATTTCTCTATAAAGATATTTTACATTGTCTTTCCCTGTGAGGTTTAATGGTGAGGCTTGGAGGAGGTGTATGTGGAAAAGGGAAAGAAGAACAATCGGGCTGGGCACAGTGGCTCATGCCTGTAATCCCAGCACTTTGGGAGGCTGAGCCGGCAGATCACCTGAAGTCAGGAGTTCAAGACCAGCCTGGCCCACATGGTGAAACCCCATCTCTACTAAAAATACAAAAATTAGCCAGGTGTAGTGGCGGATGCCTGTAATTGCAGCTACTTGGGAGGCTGAGGCAAGGAGAATTGCTTGAATCTGGCAGGCGTGGGTTGCACTGAATGGAGATTGCATCACTGCACTCCAGCCTGGGCAACAGAGCGAGACTCCGTCTCAAAAAAAAAAAAAAAAGAAAAGAAAAGAAAAAAGAAGAAGAAAAATCTTCAGAAATTATATTCTAGAGGAAATATTCCTTGACCCTTGGACTTGGTCTGGTACCTTATTTTATACAAACTGTTCTCAGAGCATGGTATTTCTTTTCTTCAATAAGAGTTTATAATCAGTTAGTTTTGTGATTTCTTGATCAATGCCTGTTTTTCCTACTAGTCCTTGAGCTCCATGAATGCAGGGACTATGTCTATTTTTTTTTTAAGTTTTTATTTTGAGACAGGGTCTTGCTCTGTCGCCCAGGCTGGAATGCAGTGGCCTGATCTTGGCTTACCACAACCTCTGCCTCCTGGGTTCAAGCGATTCTCGTACCTCAGTCTCCTGAGTAGCTGGGACTACAGGTGTGTGCCACTACACCTTGCTAATTTTTGTGTTTTCAGTAGAGACAGGGTTTCGCCATGTTGGCCAGGCTAGTCTTGAACCCCTGACCTCAAGTGATCTGCCCACCTCGGCCTCCCAAAGTGCTGAGATTACAGGCGTGAACCACTGCATCCAGCTGAAATATGTCTGTTTTTTTTCATCATTCTCCTAACCCTGAGCATAACCCAGGTAATATTTGTTGCGCAAGTGATTGCATGGAGGAAATCCTTGGCATATCAACCTGAGTGACATTCTTTGCTCTCCAGGATAAATACTTCAAGCCTATTTTTTGTGCTGTCACTGGTTTTTGTTTGTTTGTTTTTGTTTTTGTTTTTTCCCCCCCCAGTAGCCCTCCTGAAAGCCTCAGCCTAGAGGAAGATGTGGTAAGCATGGGGTGGTGTGAGCAGATGAATAACTGAGCAGGCTTTGGAAGTTTATAGAACACCAATCACTTGTATTACCTGGTACCAAGTAGCTGCCTGCTGTATCTATGAGTTCTCAGCCCAACTTCTCTCCCTATTTCCAACTGCCTGTTGGGCAGCTCTACCAGGATGTTCTGCTAGCATCCTTAGAAATACACACCCCAAATAGAATTTGTTATCTACCTCCAAAATAGACTGTTTTTACCACCCACCATTTATATAATTTCTCAGGCTAGAAATTGTGAGGTCATGTTACATTCTTCTATAGGACACAAGGTGCTGTAATTTCTTCTGGAGGTGGCATGGTCATCAGAATGCCTCTATTCAGATTTTATCTCTGCCACTTACTACCTAGGTAACCTTGGTGAAGACATCATCAAACATCTCATGGCCTCATGGCCTCAGCTTTCTCATCTGTAGAATGGAGATAACTACCTCAGAAGGATGTTTATGAGGATCAAATGAAATAATATATGTTAAAGAGCATTGGCGGGACATAGTGGCTCATGCCTGTAATCCTAGCACTTTGGGAGGCCAAGGCAGGAGGATCACTTGAGGCCAGGAGTTCAAGACCAGTCTGGGCAACAGAGTGAGACTCTGTCTCAATTAAAATAAATAAATAAATAAAGAGCATTATAAAATGTAAAGTGTTGAGTAAGCATCAGTAATTATTTACAAAAAAAAAAGTGATTTTGTACAAATTTCACCTTCCTTTTTTGGGGGGGATGGAATCTTGCTCCCATTGCATAGGCTGGAGTGCAGTGGCACAATCTCAGCTCACTGCAATCTCCACCTCCCGGCTTCAAGCAATTCCCCTTCCTCAGCCTCCAGCGTAGCTGGGATTACAGGCGTGCAACACCACACTTGGCTAATTTTTGTATTTTTAGTAGAGACAGGGTTTCGCCATGTTGGCCAGGCTGGTCTTGAACTCCTGACCTCAGGTGATCCACATGCCTTGGCCTCCCAAAGTGCTGAGATTATAGGCATGAGCCACCGCGCCCAGCCTGAAATGTTGTTTTAAGTAGGTCAGATAAAGGGTTAATGTGCATACTACATAAAAAGCTTATTCATAGTCTTATCTTCAACCCTTGGTAAATGGCTAAGGATACAAACAAGCTCATTTCATAGACTCCAGTGTCTCCAAATCTGCCTCTCATTTGCTGCCAGAAAGCCTTTCTAAAACACATGAACTCATGTCATTCCTCATTAAGAACAAAAATAATCCTCAGGACAAAGATCCGATTCCTTAGTTTAGCCCTGACCATTCATTTCCAGCCAAAATCCTACCATCCCTCAGCCCCAGCATTCCACATTGTAGCCATAATGGACAACTCTACATACCTACCCCTTTACCTCTCTACGCATCTTTCCCTCTTCCCAAACATCATTTTCTCACCTGGACAAATCTTAACTCTAGCTCTAGCTCTAAAGTCACTTGCCCTGCAAAAGCCTAATATATTTCAGAGTCAGGCCCTTCTTTCTTTGTCTTTCATTCAAAAACCTTTGCCCAAACTGTCTGCCAGTACTGTGCTTCTACCTGTGGAGTACAGTCAGTCATATATTTTCTATACTATTCTGGTTCCCTCGCCCTATCCCAAATGGTCATTTTCACTAGGTCACTCATCCTTGAGGGTAGCACATACTACCTGGCACATGGTGGACACTCAAAATACGTCTATTGCTTTGAATTGAGTAGGCACCTAAGAGGAAATACAAACAATAAACATTTTTTTAAAAGACTCAACTTTCGGCCAGGCGCGGTGGCTCAAGCCTGTAATCCCAGCATTTTGGGAGGCCGAGGAGGGTGGATCACGAAGTCAGGAGATCAAGACCATCCTGGCTAACATGGTGAAACCCCGTCTCTACTAAAAAAATACAAAAAACTAGCCGGGTGAGGTGGCGGGCGCCTGTAGTCCCAGCTACTGGGAGGCTGAGGCGGGAGAATGGCGTCAAACCGGGAGGCGGAGCTTGCAGTGAGCCAAGATTGCTCCACTACACTCCAGCCTGGGCGACACAGCGAGACTCCGTCTCAAAAAAAAAAAAAAAGACTCAACTTTCTTAGTAATTAAGGAAATGCAAATTAAAGACTGTGTGTATAGTGTGGTTCCAATTAATAGCCAAGCAGAAATTAAATACCTAATGCCAGCCAAAGCTTTGGGAAACAGGTGCAGTCACACCTGGCTAGTGGCCAAGTAAATTGATATAATCCTTGTAGAAACACACTTAAGCAACACTTAGCAAGAGCCGCTGGCATGCTTTGACCCAGTGTCTCACCTAGGAATTCAACTCAGTGAAATAACCCAAAAGAAAAAAAAAAACTGTATGTATTAAAATATATATATATATTTTACATTCCACTGAACATTTAATAAGTTACAGTCAGCTACAACTTTTTCAAAGGGACAAATTATAATGCAAGTTATTTATTCAAATGCTGACCATTAAAACACCATCAGAACCATGTCAGATAATATTCATTTACTTTTGTGAAATGTGTTAATGAGAACTTAAGAATTTCTATAGAAGGCTGAGCATTTTCAACATCCCCAGCCTACAAGAGAAAAGACTGTATTCTCTTACTGGTGATTCAGGGAATACAATACAAAAGGAGCTTCAACTCCTATGTGGAGACAAGGCTGGCATCCACAATGGATGGGCTCCAGAAAACAATCATGCAGTGTTCCTGTTTTGGTCTGAGAACCAAGACACAAAATCTGATCTAGGGTGAAACTACATATAAGACGTGGAAAGGACTGGACCAAGGGGCTCACTGTATCTGGGGGACCAAAGAGAAAGTAGTGTGCAGATATTGCTTTGACCTTAAAATAAATGTTAAGTGAGACAAAGAAGCACCCAGGAGCCTTCTTACAACCATTCCAGGTCAGCAGCTCCCAAGATATTTACTTCAAGGTAATTGGTAGGAAATATAAATGTTCACTGGCTCTGACTCAACAATTAAACCATCATAACAGATGCAATGTTGAGGAGAGGCAGCTGTCAAAGCACCTATAAACTCGAGTGAGGATCAGCTTGAAAGATGCCTATTATCAGTGTCTGGGAAGATTAAAAGAAAAAAAAAAAAGGCCATGTGAGGTGGCTCACGCCTGTAATCCTAGCACTTTGGGAGGCTGAGGCAGGTGGATCACCTGAGGTCAGGAGTTTGAGACCAACTTGGGCAATGTGGTGAAACCCCATCTCTACTAAAAATACAAAAATCAGCTGGGTGTGGTGGCACATACCTGTAATCTCAGCTACTCTGGAGGCTGTGGCAAGAGAATCACTTGAACCCAGGAGGTGGAGGCTGCAGTGAGCCGAGATCCCGACAGAGCAAGACTCTGTCTCAAAAAAAAGATAACATGAGACCTTTTTTTTTTTTGTCTTAGAGGCAGGTCTTGCTTTGTTGCCTAGGCTGGAGTACAGTGGTGCAATCATGGCTCACTGCAACTTCGACCTCCTGGGCTCAAGCAATCCACTCACTCGAATAATTAGGATGACAGGCACATGCCACCACATCAGCTTTTTTTTTTGTTTGAGACAGGTTCTCGCTATGTTGCCAAGGCTGGTCTTAAACTCCTGGCTCAAATAATCCTCCCGCCTTGGCCTCCCAAAGTGCTAGGGTTATAGGCATGAGCCACTGCACCCAGCTGAGACTGTTGATTATATATAAAGAGTACTTGACTAGCCACAGAAAATATTAATAAGTGTGGTTTTCTTCCCCTTGAAAACCAACTTGTTTAAAAAATTGAATGTTCCAAATGCAAAGGAATGATAAATGTTCCAGATGATGGATGTTAATTGCCCCAATCTGATTAGTATACATTATATGTATTAAAACATCACTATTTGCCCCCATGAACATCTACAATTTTACTTGTCAATTAAAAAAACGAGGCCGGGCACGGTGGCTCAAGTCTGTAATCCCAGCACTTAGGGAGGCCGAGACGGGCAGATCACAAGGTCAGGAGATCGAGACCATACTGGCTAACACGGTGAAACCCCGTCTCTACTAAAAAATACAAAAAAAAACTAGCCGGGCGAGGTGGCGGCGCCTGTAGTCCCAGCTACTCGGGAGGCTGAGGCAGGAGAATGGCGTGAACCCGGGAGGCGGAGCTTGCAGTGAGCCGAGATCCGGCCACTGCACTCCAGCCTGGGCGACAGAGCGAGACCCCGTCTCACAAAAATAAAAAAAAAAAAAAACGATTAAATACTTTTTTAAAAAGTAATGATTTGTAGAGCAGGTTTCTGATGATTGTAGACTGGATTGTAAACCTTTTGTAAATGCTTTCATTTAGTGGCATTTGTGATTTGATTTGCAGTGAACGGTCAATCATAAGTAATACATAAATAGACTATTATTCCTTTATTGTAAGTAGCTTGTTGCAAAATAAATATGTTAGCTATTAATGAAATCATTTCAAAAAGGAAAAAAAAATTAGCTTTACAAAGTAATATCAACTGATTAAATTTCAACCTACTTTAATTCCCCATCAATGGCCCAATAGCCTGGAACATTCAAAGCAGTTCCTTTGACTACCAAATTAGTTCACCATTATTAAAATGTGTATTTTAGGCCAGGTGAGGTGGCTCACGCCTGTATTCCCAACACTTTGGGAGGCCGAGGTGGGTGGATCACTTGAGGTCAGGAGTTCAAGACCAGCCTGGCCAACATGGTGAAACCTCATCTCTACTAAAAATACAAAAATCAGCTGAACGTGGTGGCCCGCTCCTGCGGTCCCAGCTACTGAGGAGGCTGAGGCAGCAGAATCACTTGAACCTGGGAGGCAGGATGTTGTAGTGAGCCAAGATAGCACCATTGCACTCCAGCCTGGGGAACAGAGTGACACTCCATCTGAAAAAAACAAAACAAAACAAACAAACTATATATATATGAAAGTCATATTTTAAGTCACATATTAAGTCAGTGGGACTTAAAATAATAGAAAGCTGGAAGGCTAGGTGTGGTGGCTCATGCCTATAATCCCAGCACTTTGGGAGGCAGAAGCAGGTGGCTCACTTGAGGTCAGGAGTTTGAGACCAGCTTGGCCAACATGTTGAGACCCCATCTCTACTAAAAACACAAAAATTAGCTGGGCGTGGTGGTGCGTGCCTGTAGTCCTAGCTACTCAGGAGGCTGAGGTAGGAGAATCGCTTGAACCCAGGAGGCGGAGGTTGCAGTGAGTGGAGGTCGAGCCACTACACTCCAGCCTGGGTGACAGAGTGAGGCTCTGTCTCAAAAAAAAAAAAAAAAAAAAAAAAAAAGACACTAGAAACAACCCACCGATGAATAATTAAATTATTGAATTTAGCATCACAACAAACATTGAACTAACATCACAGAACAGCTTGCATCTATCAGAATATGGAGAAACATGAAACTATGTTTATAAAATAATGTGAAAAAAAAACAATATTCAAAACCGTACCTATCCTATTACCTCAGTTATCTAAAAGCAATAATGTTCTTAAAGACTGAAGTTGAAAAGAAGCACTAAAATGTGAAATCAGTTGATGGTGTGGGTGAGATTATAGGCATAAACTTAGAAGTATTTTAAATTTTCTTTCATGTTGTTTTAAAACTGATATACATTTTGGAATGCTTTGCATCCAAGAAATAATGCTTTTTAATGGCATAAGAAATGTGCAGAATAGGCCAGGCGCGGTGGCTCAAACCTGTAATCCTAGCACTTTGGGAGGCTGAGACGGGCGGATCGCGAGGTCAAGAGATCGAGACCATGCTGGCTAACACGGTGAAACCCGGTCTCTACTAAAAAAATACAAAAAACTAGCTGGGTGAGGTGGCGGGCGCCTGTAGTCCCAGCTACTCGGGAGGCTGAGGCAGGAGAATGGCGTGAACCCGGGAGGCGGAGATTGCAGTGAGCTGAGATCCAGCCACTGCGCTCCAGCCTGGGCGACAGAGCGAGACTCTGTCTTGAAAAACAAAAAACAAAAAACAACAACAAAAAAGAAATGTGCAGAATATTATGTTAAGTTTCAAAATGTAGGATATGAGATGATATGTATAGTATGGTCTCAAATCTGCTGACTAAAAATGTGGAGGCAATTCAGATGGGAAGAATGTTTGTAAAATTTTTGTAAGGAAAAAATATGCAAGAAAACCATGTAGAGAAAGAAGATTGTAAGGAAATATACCAAGATGCTAATGGAATTTGTCTCTGAATGGCAGAATTTTAAAATTATTCTTATAATGAGTAAGTGTTCAAAAGTAATAATAAATATATTGAAATTTCTTGGATTTAAGTCTTTTTTTTTTTTTTTTTTTTTTGACATGTGCTCTGTCACTAATTGACTTCTCTGCTTCCAGTTCCCTACCCTGGCATCCTGCATTCCCTCCTAAACTCATAGTTTCCCCAGTATTTTACTGTCTTGTTTTTTTCTTGATATTTCTGGCTGTGCCTTTGTGAGATTTTCTTCCCCTTCTTTCCGCCTCTTTAATGCTGGTTCTTCTTCTCTTTTTTTTTTTTTTTTTTTTTTTGAGACAGAATCTCGTTCTGCTGCCCAGGCTGGAGTGCAGTGGCGCGATCTTGGCTCACTGCAACCTTCACCTCCTGGGTTCAAGTGATTCCCCTGCCTCAGCCTCCTGATTAGCTGAGATTATAGGCGCCCACCACCATGCCTGGCTCATTTTTTGTATTTTTAGTAGAGGTGGGGTTTCACTATGTTGGCCAGGCTGGTCTCGAACACCTGACCTCAAGTGATTCACCCGCCTCGGCCTCCCAAAGTGCTTGGATTACAGGCGTGAGCCACTGCGCCCAGCCCAATGCTTGGTTTTAAAGTCCTGTCCCTGAGCCTTCCTCGTTCTCACACTGTGCTCTCTTTCCTATTTAACGCATTTTCATGACTTTACCTATCACTTCAAATGATTTATCTTGTTTTTAAAAATTTTTTATTAAGCAATTAATTGTTTTAGAGACAGGGTCTTTTTGGGTTGCCCAAGCTGGAGGGCAGTGGTATGATCATGACTCACTGCAGCCTCAATCCCCTAGGCTCAAGCAATCCTCTAACCTCAGCCTCCTGAGTAACTGGGACAACAAACCTGAGCCACTAAGCCCAGGTAATCTTTTATTCTTTGAAGAGATGGGGTCTCATTTTGTTGCCCAGGCTGGTCTCAAACTCCTGGGCTCAAGCAATCCTCCTGCCTTGGCCTCCCAAGGGCTGGGATTGTAGGCGTGAGCCGCTGTGCCCAGCCTATCTTCTATCTTGACCTCTCCTCTATCTGCCTGGTCATGTTCCAGTTGGCCATTGGGCTTTTCCACCTGGGTGACCTGACAGCTCAGTGTGGAGAAATCCAGTTTACCTTCTTCCCCAACCTGTTCTTTTGTGGAATTCCTTGTTTATATTAAAGTCACCATCAGATTCCTAGGCAGGACTGGCTAAAAGTTTGTGGTACCTAGTGCAAAATTAAAATGTAAGGCCTCTTGCTCAAAAATTATGAAGAATTTGCCTGGTATGGTGCTCCTACCTGTAATCCCAGCACTATGGGAGGCTCAGATGGGAGGCTCATTTAATACTAGGAGTTTGGGACCAGCCTGGGCAACAGAGTGAGACAGTCATCTTTACAAAAAAATAAAAATGAAAAATAAGCAGGGCCACAGCAGCATGTGCTTGTACTCCCAGCTACTCGGGAGGCCGAGGTGAGAGGATCACTTGAGCCTTAGAGATAGAGGCTACAGTGAGTTATTATCTCACCACTGCACTTTAGCCTAGGCAACAGAGCAAGACCCTGTCTCTTAAAAAATTATTAATAATTTCAAGATAGCAACAGCAGAGCATCAAACCAAGTGCAGGGTGCTAACTGCGGAGCCCTGTGTAACTGCATAGACTGTACTTCCATGACTGGGGTTCATCTTTTTTTTTTTGAGACGGAGTCTCACTCTGTCACCCAGCCTGGAGTGCAGTGGCGCGATCTCGGCTCACTGCAAGCTCTGCCTCCCGAGTAGCTGGGCCTACAGGCACCCACCACTACGCCGGGCTAATTTTTTGTATTTTTAGTAGAGACGGGGTTTCACCATGTTAGCCAGGATGGTCTCGATTTCCTGACCTCGTGATCCACCCATCTCGGCCTCCCAAAGTGCTGGGATTACAGGCGTGAGCCACTGCACCTGGCCCTGGGGTTCATCTTTGACCTTTGACTCCTCTCTCTCCTTTTTCTTTTGAGACAGTCGGGCTCTGTTGCCTAGGCTGGAGTGCAGTAGCACAATCTCGGCTCACTGCAACCTCTGTCTCCTGGGTTCAAGAGATTCTCCTACCTCAGCCTCCCAAGTAGCTGGGATTATAGGCACCTGCCACCACGCCTGGCTAATTTTTTTATTTTTAGACGGGGTTTCGCCATGTTGGCCAGGCTGGTCTTGAACTCCTGAGCACAAATGACCACAAATGATCCGCCCACCTCAGCCTCCCAAAGTGCTGGAATTACAGGCATGAGCCACCTCACCCGGCTCCCTCTCTCACCTTTAATCTTTAGTTAACACTGTAGACAGTGCGTCCACTCACAAAGATGAGAAATAATGGAAGAGGAATACATTTGACTAGTGGGATGAGAGGGAGTGTAATGAGTTCAGTTTGGGCCCTGTGAATACTGAGTGCCAATGGAACATCCAGGTAAAAGTATCCATTATACCGTTATCTAGATAGAATCCAGGCTGTCAGTCTGGGCTCCAATACTCAGGGTAGAGGGTATTGTTGAATTGCTGACTGTAGGTGAAATTGGCCAGGGAGAGACTGTCAAGCAGCAGGACTTTCCAAAGTGGGTCCCAGCTTCAAATGATTCTCTGCCTCAGTCTCCCGAGTAGCTGGGATTACAGGCACCTGCCACCACGCCCAGCTAATTTTTTTGTATTTTTACTAGAGATGGGATTTCACCACGTTGGCCAGGCTGGTCTCGAACTCCTGACCTCAGGTAATCAGCCCGCCTTAGCTTCCCAAGTACTGGGATTACAGGCATGAGCCACCGCACCCGGCCTATCCTTGTAATTTGAAAACAGTGTTTTAAGGAGTTGTCAGAGAGAGACCATGTGGTCCGGAGACAGGAAAAAGAAAATGTAAACTCTCCATCAGGCTATTCAGAGTCTAAACTACCACATTTCAAAGCCTTTGAGAGCAAGCCTGCATCTGAGTCATCTTCAAAGTTCACTTAGTATTTCACATGTAAGAACTGTGTCTGGATGAATGAACGCATGAAAGCCATTGCTCTGCCACAAGTGCACAGCGACCTCCTCTGCCCATGCCACCAGCTGGGCCACAAAAAGGCTCTGGCAGATGGGCAGCACTGTTCAATGTAGGCACTAAAAGGGACATTGGAAGTGCCTGGAGAGATGCTGCTCTGTCTTCACCTTTGGCAGTTGCTAATCAGTCCTGCTTGGGTTCTCTCTGTCCTGCCCACCTCTTAAAAAGGCCTGCCTGTCCCCAGCCTGTCTCCCATCCAGTTACTGTCAATATGGTCACCCTTTTTCATTAGGAGTCCAAGAAATTGAGTTGAGCCTGAGAAACAAAAAAGTAGCCCAGCCAGGTGTGGTGGCTGATGCCCGTAATCCCAGCACTTTGGGAGGCCGAGGCAGGCGGATCACCTGAGGTTGGGAGTTCGAACCACTCTGACCAACATGGAGAATCTTTACTAAAACATGACCATCTTTACTAAAAATACAAAATTACCGGGTGTGGTGGCACATGCCTGTAATCCTAGCTACTTGGGAGGCTGAGGCAGGAGAATCGCTTGAACCCAGGAGGTGGAGGTTGCAGTGAGCCAGAGATCACGCCATTGCACTCCAGCCTGGGCAACAAGAGCGAAACTCCGTCTCAAAAAAAAAAAGAAAGTAGCTCATGATATGCAGGGACTGGTCTGACACTTATAGCTAGGCCTCAGTGTTGTTGGAAACTAGTCTGGTGCTCACAGCCAGACCACATTATTCTATTAGGCGTAGATAATCTCACAGAATAGGCACATCAGACTGAGTCACTCTAAGGCCATGATAGAGTAAGGTAAAACAAAGTCACTTCATAATTCTGTCTGAGCACAAAGACAAGGTCACCATGCAACCCACAAAATACCAAACATCCTCTTCTTCCAGCTTATGTGACAGCTGCTTCTTTACCAATCGCTGTAGATAAGATCTGTTGAGGCACCCAATCATAGAGTGATCCTTGTTTCCTGACAGTCTCCAATGTACAGTGAACGTCCATTTCCTTGCCACCCCCAAATCACCAAACAAAGCACAAAGCTTACAATGGGTTCTTTCTAACACCTTCTTACTCGGACAACCCATGTTTCCCCTACTGTCTGTTCCTTCTCACTGCAATCACTAATCAACTCAACTTATTCAACTACAGTTTGTAGTCTTTGGCTGGAGGACAATGACAAGTCTAGATGAAAACCACAGAACTTCATCATGCCCCGTCTCTTCCTTCTTGTCTTCCCCACCTGCCTTGAGTGTTCGAAAGTGACTCTGCAGTGTCTGTTTTCTCTAGCCCCATCCTCTGCCTCCTATCTCCTCTCATCTCACAACTTACTCTGCATCCCCTAAGTTTGAGTAGGTCATGTTTTCAGTTTCATTTGTCTCAAAGTCACAAAGTATTTTCTAATTTTCCTGTGATTTCTTTTTTTTTTTTCTTTTTTTTTGAGATGGAGTCTCTCTCTGTCGCCCAGGCTGGAGTGCAGTGGCCGGATCTCAGCTCACTGCAAGCTCCGCCTCCCGGGTTTACGCCATTCTCCTGCCTCAGCCTCCTGAGTAGCTGGGACTACAGGCGCCTGCCACCGCGCCCGGCTAAATTTTTTTTGTATTTTTTTTAGTAGAGATGGGGTTTCACTGTGTTAGCCAGGATGGTCTCAATCTTCTGACCTTGTGATCCGCCCGTCTCGGCCTCCCAAAGTGCTGGGATTACAGGCTTGAGCCACTGCGCCCGGCCCTCTTTTGCCATTTTTTTGATCAGATTATTAGATTTTTTTCCCTACAGAGTTGTTGGAGCTTCGTATATATTCTGGTTATTATTCCCTTGTCACCTGGGTAGTTCGAAAATATTTTATCCCATTCTGTAAGTTGTCTCTTCACTTTGTTGATCGCATCCTTTGCTGTGCAAAAGCCTTTTAACTTGACATTATCCCATTTGTCCATTTTTGCTTTGGTTGCCTGTGTTTCTGGGTTTTTTTTTTTTTTTTTTTTTTTTTTTTTTTGTATTTTTAGTAGAGACGAGGTTTCACTGTGTTAGCCAGGATGGTCTCGATCTCCTGACCTCGTGATCCGCCCGTCTCGGCCTCCCAAAGTGCTGGGATTACAGGCTTGAGCCACCGTGCCCGGCCTGGGGTTGTTATTCAATAAACATTTGCCCAGTTCGATGTCCTGGAGATTTTTCCCAATGTTTTCTTATAGTAGTTTCATAGTTTGAGGTCTTAGACTTAAGTCTTTAATCCATTTTAATTTGATTTTTATATATGGTGAGAGATACAGGTCTAGTTTCCTTCTTCTGCATGTGGATATTCAGTATTTTCAGTACCGTTTGTTGAAGAGACTGTCTTTTCCCAGTGTATGTTCTTGCCACCTTTGTCGAAAATGAGTTCACTGTAGGTGTGTGGGTTTCCATGTTATTTTATACTTTGTGGTTTTTTTTGTTTTGTTTTGTTTTGTTTTGAGACGGAGTCTCGCTCTGTCGCCCAGGCTGGAGTACAATGGTGCGATCTCGGCTCACTGCAAGCTCCACCTTCCACGTTCACACCATTCTCCTGCCTCAACTTCCCGAGTAGCTGGGATTACAGGCACCCGCCACCACGCCTGGCTAACTTTTTATATTTTGTTTAGTAGAGAGGAGGTTTCACCATGTTAGCCAGGATGGTCTTGATCTCCTGACCTCATGATCCGCCCGCCTTGGCCTCCCAAAGTGCTGGGATTACAGGCGTGAGCCACCGCACCCAACCTAGAAATTTTTTTTTTTTGGAGACAGAGTCTTGCTCTGTTGCCCAGGCTGGAGTGCAGTGACGCAATCTCAGCTCACTGCAAGCTCCGCCTCCCGGGTTCACACCATTCTCCTGCCTCAGCCTTCCAAGTAGCTGGGACCACAGGTGCCCACCACCATGCCCGGCTAATTTTTTTTTGTATTTTTAGCAGAGACGGGGTTTAACTGTCTTAGCCAGGATGGTCTCAATCTCCTGACCTTGTGATCCGCCAGCCTCGGCCTCCCAAAGTGCTGGGATTACAGGTGTGAACCACCGCGCCCAGCCTAGAAATTTTTAAAATAGAGATAGGGTCCCACTTTGTTGCCCAGTCTAGTCTTAAACTCCTGGCCTCAAGTGATCCTCCTGCCTCAGCTGGGATTAGAGGCGTGAGTACAGGCGTGAGTCACTGTTCCTGGCCAACACTTTTCATGTTTTACCTCCAAGAGACCCACTATGTTCTCATGGTGAAGGTTTGAGAAACATCTCCCATACTTTTGGCAGGGAAAAGAGAAAGCTAACTACTCTGAAATACACCCAGAGAAGAAATAACCCTTGTGAAATAGGCCCAGAGCCTTCTATTCTGTGTAACAAAGACCTGCCCTCAAGGAAAACTAGTGTAATTTACTGGAGCCATATCTGAGATAAGGGAAGGGTAGTTGGACAACTGCTAGCTCCCTCTACTCTTCTTTCTTTACTAAGAGAGGGTTAAA
This sequence comes from Piliocolobus tephrosceles, assembly GCF_002776525.5. Lineage (NCBI taxonomy): Eukaryota > Metazoa > Chordata > Mammalia > Primates > Cercopithecidae > Piliocolobus > Piliocolobus tephrosceles. The sequence continues at coordinate 31,460,121 of NC_045442.1, forward strand.
AAAAATAAATAAACTCCTGGCCGGGCGCGGTGGCTCACACTTGTAATCCCAGCACTTTGCGAGGCCGAGGCGGAAAGATCATCTGAGGTTGGGAGTTCCAGACCAGCCTGACCAACATGGAGAAACCCCACCTTTACTAAAAATACAAAAATTAGCCGGGCGTGGTGGCACATGCCTGTAATCCCAGCTACTTGGGAGGCTGAGACAGGAGAATCGCTTGAACCCAGGAGGCGGAGGTTGCAGGGAGCCGAGATTGGGCCATTGCACTCCAGCCTGGGCAACAAGAGCGAAACTCCATCTAAAAAAAAAAAAAGAAAAGAAATAAAGAAAATAGGACCACAGTGGTGGAAGAAAAGATAACCTACTCCTATCGTCCCACAACAACAAGAATTCTACACCCATCCACAGTCATAAGTCTCTTTGTGGGAGCTTCAGAATTCAAGGATGTGGAATAAGAAGCCCACCTGGAAGGATGAAGCAACACCCACAGAATCTGAGAAACATGAGCCACTAGAAGTCAGAGGCCAAGAAGGAAATTGTAAATGACCAATTGCAGGAGGCGTCACCTGTGTCAGGGACCTGCAGGTGGAAAAGCCACATCTGTGGGGCTTTTCTAATCACTCATAAAGTCTCAGCATGAACCAGTATTGGAATGTTTGCCTTGGTGGGGTGGGGAGCCAAGAGAGCCAGGGAAGACCTCTTCCGTGTCTGTATTTTTCCCATTCATCCTTCTTATCCCCATTCTCAGAGAATCCAAAGATAATGAGGAAGGAGGGTAAAAGAGTCAAAGAAACCACCATACTCCTTCCCATTACGGAGTTTTAGCCAGAACTGAGATGGGATGAATGGACTGAGATTAAAGCTTATTTATTGAACTGAATTAAACTGTTTTATTACCTGGAAATAATACTGAATATGACATGACCTGAAAAGCTATGGAGTCTGCCTGAAATTTCACCCAAGGGAAAGGAAGAACGATTTAGCAGAAAGGATTCAAAGAGTTATCAATGGAAAAGAATAAATATGTTTTCTGCTTGCTTAAAAAAAATGTAGACAAACATCTTATACCTTTCACAAAAATGTACTCAAAATCACAATGGATCATAGGCACAAATGTGAAATGCAAAACTATAAAACTAGAAGATAACAAGAGAAAATCTAGATGACCTTGGGTTTGGTGATGAGTTTTTTAAAAATTTATGTAATTATTTTGAGATGGAGTCTTGCTCTTGTCGCCCAGGCTGCAGTGCAGTGGCATGATCTCGGCTCACTGCAAGCTCCGCCTCCTGGGTTCACCCCATTCTCCTGCCTCAGCCTCCCGAGTAGCTGGGATTACAGGTGCCCACCACCATGCCTGGCTATTTTTTTTGTATTTTTTTAGTAGAGACGGGGTTTCACTGTGTTAGCCAGGATGGTCTCCATTGCCTGACCTCGTGATCCACCCACCTCGGCCTCCCAAAGTGCTGGGATTACAGGCATAAGCCACCGTGCTGGGCTGATTTTTTGCATTTTTAGTAGAGATGGGGTTTCACCATGTTGCCCAGGCTGGTCTCCAACTCCTGGGCTCAAGCAATCCGCCCGTCTTGGCCTCCCACAGTACTGGGATTACAGGTGTGAGCACGGCCTATAAAGAACTCTTGGCCGGGCGCAGTGGCTCAAGCCTGTAATCCCAGCACTTCGGGAGGCCGAGACGGGCGGATCACGAGGTCAAGAAATCGAGACCATCCTGGCTAACACGGTGAAACCCCGTCTCTACTAAAAAATACAAAAAACTAGCTGGGCGAGGTGGCGGGCGCCTGTAGTCCCAGCTACTCGGGAGGCTGAGGCAGGAGAATGGCGTAAACCCGGGAGGCGGAGCTTGCAGTGAGCTGAGATCCGGCCACTGCACTCCAGCCTCGGTGACAGAACGAGACTCCGTCTAAAAAAAAAAAAAAAAAAGAACTCTTGGTTGGACACAGTGGTTGGACACAGTGTAATCTTGGCTGGATTACAGTGGCCTGTAATCCCAGCACTTGGGAGGCTGAGGTGAGTCTCTACTAAAAATACAAAATTAGCTGGGCGTGGTGGTGCATGCCTGTAATCCCAGCTACTCAGGAGGCTGAGGCAGGAGAATCGCTTCAAACTGGAGGTGGAGGTTGCAGTGAGCTGAGACAGTGACACTGCACTCCAGCCTGGGCAACAAGGGCAAAACCCCATCCCGCCCCCCCGCCAAAAAAAAAAAAAAAGAACTCTTAAAATCAACAATAAGAACACAAACAACTCAATTAGAAATTGGATCAGATACGTGAAGTCATCGAGACACTAGGCTAATTCAATGTGAAGATGGAGACAGAGACTGGACTTGTGCTGCCACAAACCCAGCAATGCCTGGAACCAGAAGCTGGAGAGAGTCAATGAAACGTCCTCTTCTAGAGGCTTCAAGGACAGCATAGCCCAGCTGACACTTTGAGTTCAGATTACCGGCCTCCAGAACAGAGAGAGAGCAAATTGCTGATGTCCTAAGCCACTGGTTTGTGGTTCCTTGTTACAACAGCCCTCGGAAACTGACACGTCATGAGATCTTAGATGTTATGGGAAATACTTAGTCAAATTCGTATATAGTTTTGTATTCATCAATCATTACATAATTTTTTCTTTCAAAAAAATAGAGGGGCCAGGTTTGGTGGCTCATTCCTGTAATCCCAGCACTTTGGGAGGCCGAAGCGGGAGGAACACTTGAGCCCATAAGTTCGAGACCAGCCTGAGGAATGAAGTAAGACCTCATCTCTACAAAAAATTAGCTGGACATGGTGGTGTGGGCCTGTAGTCCCAGCTACTCTGGAGGCTGAGTGGGGAGGATCACTTGAGCTCAGGAGGTTGAGGCTGCCATTGAAATGGGAAAGGTTCCCTTGTCCCACTCATGTGACGGGGGAGTGGCTCGCTTCTTCAGTGCCCTGCAGCTTAAGCCTCTAGGGGAAACAAAGGGGCAGGCTGCGGGGCTCCGACCCGTCGCAGTGTCTAGGGGTGGATGTTTACACCTCCTGAAGCCCCAGTGGGCATGTGCTACTGTGTGCTCTTTCAGTTTTGCGGTCTATAGGCGTCTTGTATTAACCAATTCAGTTAGACCCTCTACCTTGTCGCGAGGACAGAGGGCTTTCTGTATCACAGGTTCTTTCCTTGGTGCACTGAAAGAATCGGATCACACCTGTGCTTGGAGAATGAGTGCAAGGTTTTATTGAATAGAGGTAGCTCTCAGCAAATGGGGGCGCCAGGAGGGAGGTGTAGTAGTAAAGTTTTCCCCTGGGGTCTGCCGCTCAGCCACCTGGGCTCTCCTCCGACTGCCCCGGTCAAACTCCGCCTGGTTCCGCCTGGTCAGTGGCCTACGGGTGTGCCGATATCTATCCTGTGCTCTTCCACTGGCGCGCTCTCCTCGACGTCCTCTTAACATCCAGCCGCTTGTGTCTTCTACCACGGATCTGCTCTTCTCCACGTCCAGCAGCTTGTGTCTGCCTGATAGGGTCTTGGGTTTTTTATTTTTGTTTTTGTTTTGAGATGGAGTCTTGCTCTGTCGCCCAGGCTGGAGTGCAGTGGCACAATCTCGGCTCACTGAAAACTCCACTTCCCAGGTTCAGGCCATTCTCCTGCCTCAGCCTCCCGAGTAGCTGGGACTACAGGCACCCGCCACCATGCCCAGCTAATTTTTTGTGTGTTTTTAGTAGAGACGAGGTTTCACCGTATTAGCCATGATGGTCTCGATCTCCTGACCTTGTGATCTGCCTGCCTCGCCTCCCAAAGTGCTGAGATTACAAGCCTGAGCCACTGCGCCTGGCCTAGACCATTCATATTTTAAATGATTATTGATAAAGTTGGATTAACAGCTACCATATTTATAACTGTTTTCTATTCATCACAGTTGTTCTTTTTTTCCCTGCCTTCTCTGTTTTTTATTTTTTAGACTTTAGTTTTTAGAGCGTTTTTAGGGTCACAGCATAATTGGGAGAAAGGTACAGAGTTGTCCCATATGCCCCGTGCCCCAACACGTGTACAGCCTCCTCCATTCACCACATCTCCAGCTGGTGGTATATTTGTTAACACCTCGTGGTCACCCAAAGCTCATAGGTTTTTAATTTCTTTTTATAGTTTTTAAAAATACAGGCTGGTCACAGTAGCTCACGCCTGTAATCCCAGCACTTTGGGAGGCTGAGGTGGGCGGATTACCTGAGGTCAGGAGTTTGAGACCAGCTTGGCCAACATGGTGAAACCCTGTCTCTACTGAAAATACAAAAAATAGCTGGGCTTGGCACACGCCTATAATCCCTGCTACTCGGGAGGCTGAGGCAGGAGAATTGCTTGAGCCCAGGAGGCGGAGGTTGCAGTGAGCCGAGATCGTACTGCACTCCTGCCTGGCCAACAGAACAAGACTCTGCCTCAAAAAATAAATACATACATACATACGTACATACAAACAAATAAAAACAGAGATGACGTTCTCACTATGCTGGCCAGGTTTGTCTTTAATTCCTGGCCTCAAAGCAATCCTCTCACCTCAGCCTCTCAAAGTGCTAGGATTACAGGTTTGAGTGACTGCGCTTGACCAAAGTCCATAGTTTATGTTAAGGTTCACTCCTTTTTTTTTTTTTTTTTTCCAGAGATGAGGTCTTACTGTGTTGCCCAGGCTGGAGTGCAATGGCTATTCACAGGTGTGATCATAGCACACTGTAGTCTCAAACTCCTGAGCTCCAGCGATCTTCCTGCCTCAGTCTCTTGAGTGGCTGGGACTAAAGGTGTGCACCACCACCCTTGGCTTTAGGATTCACTCTTGGTGTACATTTTATGGATTTGGACAAGTGTATAATGACATCTATCTACCATTATAGTATCATACAGAATATTTTCACTGCCCTAAAAGTGCTCTGGGCTCCACTTATTTATTTCTTCCTTTCTGCAAACCTCTGACAACCACTGATCTTTTTACTGTTTCCATGGTTTTGCCTTCCCCAGAATGTTATATAGTTGGAATCACACAACTGTTTTCAGATTGGTTTCTGTCACTTAATAATATGCATTTAAGATCTCTCATTTCCTCATTGTTTAATAGCTCATGTCTTTTTATTGTTGATCAATATTGCATTGTATGGATGTACTAGAGTTTATTCATCTATTGAAGGACATCTTGGTTACTTCTAGTTTTTGGCAATTATGAATAAAGCTGCTATAAACATCTGTGTGCAGGTTTTTGTGTGGACATAGTTTTCGACTCATTTGGGTAAATACCGAGGAGTGTGATTGCTGGATCTTACGCTAAGACTATGTCTAGCTTTGTAAAAAACTGCCAAAGTGTCTTCCAAAGTAGCTGTGCTATTTTGTATTCCCACCAATAACGAATGTTAGTTTCTATGGCTCCAATCCTCACCAGCATCTTGTGTTGTTGGTGTTTCAGATTTAACCATTCTAATAGGTGTGTAGTGGTATCTTATTGTTTTAATTTGCATTTCCCTGACATATCATGGGGTGCATCTTTTCATTTGCTTCTTTGCTCTCTGTCTTCTTTGTTAAGGTGTCTATTAAGGTCTCTGATCTCTTTTTATTTTTTGAGACAGGGTTTTACTGTGTCCCCCAGGCTGGAGTGCGGTGGCATGACCAAGGCTCACTGTGATACAGGAGGGAGAAAGGGAAGTGCTGGGAAGGGAAGGGCATGGTCCCTTTAAATGATAAGAAAGGGGGAAGGAAAGGTCGTGGTCCCTGGCTAGGGCTCCGCCCTTAGGTCCTGTACGCAGAGACCTAAGTGTGGATGGACAGGCTTTTTTGTTTTCCTGCCCAAATGTTGCATTTCCCAAGATCTCCCCTGGCCTGCCATGCCCCCATCCTGTGCCTATAAAAACCCCGAGACCGCCGGGCACGGTGGCTCAAGTCTGTAATCCCAGCACTTTCGGAGGCCGAGACGGGCGGATCACAAGGTCAGGAGATCAAGACCATCCTGGCTAACCCAGTGAAACCCTGTCTCTACTTAAAAATACAAAAAACTAGCCGTGCGAGGTGGTGGGCCCCTGTAGTCCCAGCTACTCGGGAGGCTGAGGCGGAGAAAGGCGTAAACCCGGGAGGAGGAGCTTGCAGTGAGCTGAGATCCGGCCACTGCACTCCAGCCTGGGCGACAGAGCAAGACTCCGTCTCAAAAAAAAAAAAAAAAAAAACCCCCGAGACCCGGGCTGGGCATATGATGGCATGTGCCTGTAATCCCAGCTACTGGGGAGGCTGAGGCAGGAGGATAGCTTGAGCCCATGAGGCGGAGCTTGCAGTGAGCCGAGGTCGCGCCACTGCACTCCAGTCTGGGTGACAGAGTAAGGCTCCATGTCAAAAAAAAAAAAAAAAACAGAGTAGACCAGACATGGTGGCTCACACCTGTAATTCCAGCACTTTGGGAGGCCAAGGCAGGCGGATTGCCTCAGCTCAGGAGTTTGAGACCAGCCTGGGCAACATAGTGAAACTCCATCTTTACTAAAAATACAAAAAAATTAACCAGGTGTGGTGGCAGGTGCCTGTAATTCCAGGTATTTGGAGGCTGACACACGAGAATCACTTGAACCCAGGAGGCAGAGGTTGCAGTAAGCAGAGATTGTTCCAGCCTGGGTGACAGAGTGAGATTCTGTCTCAAAAAACAAAAGCAAGCAAACAAAAAACCAGATAGATTAAAGGGATAATTGGGTCAAACAACCCAATTTAAAAATGGGCAAATGACAGGCGTGGTGCAGTGGCTCACGCCTGTAATCCCAGCACTTTGGGAGGCCGAAGCAGGTGGATCATGAGGTCAGGAGATCGAGACTATCCTGGCTAACACAGTAAAACCCCATCTCTACTAAAAATACAAAAAATTAGCCGGGCGTGGTGGTGGGCACCTGTAGTCCCAGCTAGTTGGGAGGCTGAGGCAGGAGAATGGCGTGAACCCGGGAGGCGGAGCTTGCAATGAGCTGAGATCTCACCACTGCACTCCAGCCTGGGTGACAGAACAAGACTCCATCTCAAAAAAAAAAAAGGCAGGCCAGTTGTGGTGGCTCACGCCTGTAATCCCAGCACTTTGGGAGGCCGAGACGGGCAGATCACGAGGTCAGGAGATCCAGACCATCCTGGCAAACACGGTGAAACCCTGTCTCTACTAAAAATACAAAAAATTAGCTGGGCACGGTGGTGGATGCCTGTAGTCCCAGCTACTTGGGAGGCTGAGGCAAGAGAATGGCGTGAACCCAGGAGGCGGAGCTTGCAGTGAGCAGAGATCGTGCAGTGCCACTGCACTCCAGCCTGGGCGACAGAGTGAGACTCTGTCTCAAAAAAAAAAAGGGGGGCAAATGACTTGAATAAACATTGTTTCAAAGAAGATATACAACTGGCCAATAAGCACAATGTGCTTAACTTCCTTAGACTAGGGAAATGCAAATCAAAAATACAGTGAGAGGTCATTTTATGCCTACTAGGATAGCTATTTTTTTCTTAAAGGAAAACGACAAATGTTCGCAAGGATATGGAGAAATTGGAGCCCTTCTGCATTGTTGATGGAAATGTAAATGGTGCAACTGCTATCAAAAACAGTCTGATGGTTCCCCAAAGAGCTCAACATTATGACCCAGCAACTTTACTCCTATGTATATACCGAAAAGAATTAAAAACAAAGATTCAGTCAGATACTTGTGTGTGAATATTCATAGCATCTTTGCTCACAATAGCCAAAAAGTGGAAACAACACAAGTCACTATCACCAGATGACTGGATAAACCAAAAGTGGTGTATACTCACAACGGAATATTACTCAGCCATACAAAGGGATGAAGTTCTGATACATGTTACAACATGGATAAACCTTGAAAACATTATGCCAAGTGAAAGAAGTCAAACACAAAAGGACAAATATTGTATGATTCCAGTTACATTAAATATCTAGAATAAGCAAATTCACAGATACCAAAAGTAGACCACAACTTGCAAGTGGTTAGTGTGAGGGACGAATGGAGAGTTATTGCCTAATAAGTACAGAGTTTCTGTTTGAGGTAATTAAAAGTTTTGAAACTAGACAGTGGTGATGATTGTACAACATTGTGAATGTAACTGATGCACTGAATTGTACACTTAAAATGATAAATTTTATGTTTTATATATATTTTGCGATAATTTTTAAATTAATAATGTAGGTCAGATGCAGTGGTTCACGCCTGTAATCTCAGCAGTTTGGGAGGCCAAGGCAGGCCAATCACCTGAGATGAGGAGTTCGAGACCAACCTGGCCAACATGGTGAAACCTCATCTCTACTAAAAGTACAAAAAAATTAGCCAGGCACGATGGTATGCATCAATAGTCCCAGCTACTTCAGAGGCTGAGGGAGGAGTATCCTCTGAGCCTGGGAAGTTGAGGCTTCAGGGACCATGACCGCACCACTGAACTCCAGCCTAGGCAACAAAATGAGAACTTGTCTCAAAAAATAAATGGGATTAATAATAAAACGAACATCCACATACTCTATCTATATTCACCAATTGTTAGCATCTGCCAATGCTAACAAGGCGAGGCAGGTGGATCATGAGGTCAGGAGATCGAGACCATCCTGGATAACACAGTGAAACCCTGTCTCTACTAAAAATACAAAAAATTTGCCGGGCGTGGTGGCAAGCACCTGTAGTCCCAGCTACTCGGAAGGCTGAGGCAGGAGAATGGCATGAACCCAGGAGGCAGAGCTTGCAGTGAGCCAAGATCACGCCACTGCACTCCAGCCTGGGCGACAGAGCAAGACTCCGTCTCAAAAAAAAAAAAAAAAGAAAGAAATCCTAGGAAAAGCAAAACTACAGTGTTAGAAAGCAGGTCATTGGTTGCCCACAGCTGTTATGTGAGGAGATTGAATTGTAATAGGGCAGGAGCTAACTTTTTAGGGTGATGGAAACATTTTATATCTTAATTGTGGTGATGGTTGCACAATAGTACACAATTGCCAAAATCTATCAAACTGTGTACAGTTAAAATGGATGGATTTTATTTAATGAAACTATACTTTGCCAGGCACAGTGAGTGGCTCACGCCTGTAATCCCAGCACTTTGGAAGGCCAAGGTGGGTGGGTCACCTGAGGTTGGGAGTCCAAGACCAGCTTGACCAACATGGAGAAACCCTGTCTTTACCAAAAATACAAAAATTATCCTGGAATGGTGGCAGGTGCCTGTAATCCCAGCTACTAGGGTGGCTGAGGCAGAAGAATCGCTTGAACCTGGGAGATGGAGGTTGTGGTGAGCCAAGATCATGCCATTGCACTCCTGCCCGGGCAACAAGAGCGAAACTCCGTAAGAAAAGAAGAGAGGAGAGGAGAGGAGAGGAGAGGAGAGGGGAGAGGAGAGGAGAGGAGAGAGGAGAGGAGGAGAGGAAGGAAAACTATACCTCATCAGGTGTGGCGGCTAATGCCTGTTGGGAGGCCAACGCAGGTGGAATGCTTGAGTCCAGGAGGTCGAGGCTGCAACGAGCCAAGATCATGCCACTGCACTCCAGCCTGGGTGACACAGTGAGACTCTGTCTCAAAAAAAGAAAAAAAAGAAGGAAAAGAATAAGAGGAAAGTACATACATACCTCAATAGGTTTGGGAGTAATTTAAGGGAAGAATTAGGCAACTCAATAAGAATTGACACTCTCCAAAATATATAACTTGTGTACAAGGAAAAACATATCAGTGTCTGTAATTGCATAGACTCTCTTGAAGTCCATGGAAGAAATTGGTAAGACTGGCATCTGTGGAGAGGGAAACTTGGGAGTTGGGAAAAGTGGCAGGCCTTTGACTTTCTTAGAATTTTTCTGGGTACACATATTACTTATGTCAGAAATAAATAAAACAAAGTAAAACAGGTATAAAAATAAACTGAACTTTGAATTTTTAAAAAAGAGAGAGGAGAGGTCAGGTGCAATGGCTCACGCCCATAATCCCAGCACTTTGGGAGGCCAAGGCGGGCAGATCATCAGGTCAGGAGTTCAAGACCAGCTTGACCAACATGGTGAAAACCCGTATCTACTAAAAATACAAAAAATTTAGCTGGGTGTGGTGGTGCATGCCTGTAATCCCAGCTACTCAGGAGGCTGAGGCAAGAGAATCGCTTGAACCCAAGAGGCAGAGATTACAGTAAGCCGAGATTGCACCACTGTATTCCAGCCTGGGTGACACAGTGAGACTCCGTCGCAAAAAAAAGAGAGAGGAGAAATGTGACCATTCTTTTAGACTCAAATTTGGTGAAGTGGGTCATACTTATTTATTTTTGAGACAGAGTTTCACTCTTTTTGCCCAGGCTGGAGTGCAATGGTGCGATCTCGGCTCACTGCAACCTCCGCCTCCCAGGTTCAAGCGATTCTCCTGTCTGAGCCTCCTGAGTAGCTGGGACTACATGCACGTGCCACCATGCCCGGCTAATTTTCTATTTTTAGTAGAGATGGGGTTTCTCCACGTGGGTCAGGCTGGTCTTAAACTCCCGACCAGGTGATCCGCCCGCCTCGGCCTCCCAAAGTGCTGGGATTACAGGCACAAGCCACCATGCCCGGCTCATATTTATTATATGAGCATATTGGTATTTTAAAAATCTAGTAATGATAATAATAGCTAACATTTATTGAGTTTTGCCTTTCAATTAAAAAAAAAAAAAAAGGAGACTGTATTCTACTGGCTACATCTATTCGAGAGCTTGGTATGAAAGCCTGGGCTGAAACAGCTGGCAGGCCCCAGATGACGGGTCCTGGGCCCAAGAGCTAAGGATCATGTTATGGGAGTTACACACCAATCAGGGTTTTCTGGATTGAATCAAAGGGAAATAAACCAGGCAGGAATCCAGGGTTTCCAGTGTGACCCAGGAAAACCTCAAATGTGTGGGTCACTCCTGTACCACAGACACCCTGTCTCCTAGCAGAGACGTAGGTTTGATGTGTGCAGCTGGAAGAGCCAGAGTGGCAGAGAGGCCTTTGGGGAAAAGGAGGAAAGTGGGGAAGTCGTATGGGGGAGATAAGTGAGGCAGGGCTTGTAACAGAGAAATATACCCTTTTTGCTCCATATATGGCTTCAGGGAGGGAACAGGCTCAGAAGGACAGCTAATGGATGTAACAGGGTATTGTTTCAAAAACCCTGAGGCCAGTGCACCTACACAGTTCAGGTGTTGTTCCCATTTATCTCAGGATCACTGGTTTGGAGGCTGAGACATTGTAAGTCATTGGCTGGATTCTGACAGTTCACCCAAATGATTAGACCTATTTTCTGGGATCGTTTCCAAGAACCTCTATTTCCATTGCTTCTTGGGAAACCTCAGTTTGCCAAGTCTTCTGTGGAAGCTAGCCAAACCCTTCCAACCTCTCTCCTACTTGAAGAAGAGTCAATTCTGTCCCCAACATAGGAAAATAGATGAATTAGTGCATTAAGTACCTCCTATCAACCACTTTGCAAATTGAGCCTATACTGGACTTCACTATGATTACTTGCTATGAGTGTGAATCTTGTGTTTTTTCTAAGCTATGTGTCTTGTCTCCCCCAATTTATGAGAACTTTTCTGAGAGCCAGGGGCCAAGTTTGCCAAACCATCCAACCTATCAAAACCTCAAGGCTCTACCTCCACATAGATTTAGTGCTCTCTCTCCATCCTAGTCTAAGGCAGGAAATAGACAGCATGGTCAAAGTAGACAATTTGATGAAAGCTTAATAAAGGAATTATTAAACTAATAAACTCATGTAGGAAAACACACAAATGGACTGTGCTGTCCATTTCCTGCCTTAGACTAGTTAGGGCCATTTTTCCCCTAGGAGGAACCGAGGAGGGAGCCATTACTATTTTATTATTATTATTTTTTTTTTTCTGAGACAGATTTTCGCTCTTGTTGCCCAGGCTGGAGTGCAGTGGCACAATCTCGGCTCACTGCAACCTCCACCTCCCGGGTTCAAGTGACTCTTCTGCCTCAGCCTCCCGAATAGCTGGGATTACAGGTGCTGGCCACTAGGCCTGGCTAATTTTTTTGTATTTTTAGTAGAGACGGAGTTTAATCATGTTGGCCAACTGGTCTCGAACTCCTGACTTCAGGTGATCCACCCACCTCGGCTTCCCAAAGTGCAGCGATTACAGGCATGAGCCGCCGAGCCCAGCCGAGTCATTACTATTAATATAATACAGAGACAGAGCTTTGTGGAGAAGGCTGCCTGACAGGAGCTGTGAGCTTTGGTCAAGGGATACAGCAGCCCACAGCAATGTGAAGATTGGGAGCCAGGGAACTACTCTACTGTCACTTTCCTCTCACTCTTGGATCACTTGCCAGTGCTCCACATTGGCCAAATTCAACCAGAAGCCAGAGGGCCTAAGAATCTGCTAGTCAGTCAACACAGGTCAGCATCCTGGAGCACAAAGCAGGGAAGAGGGCAGTGTGCGCCTGGAAGGACAAACAGAAGATGATCTTTAGCCTGGATTACTTCAGTAACCTTAACCTACAGTCTTGTTTCTTTCTTTTTTTTTTTTTTTTGAGACGGAGTCTCGCTTTGTCACCCAGGCTGGAGTGCAGTGGCACGATCTCAGCTCACTGCAAGCTCTGCCTCCAGGGTTCACGCCATTCTCCTGCCTCAGCCTCCAAGTAGCTGGGACTACAGGCGCCCGCCACCTCGCCCGGCTAGTTTTTTGTATTTTTAGTAGAGACGGGGTTTCACTGTGTTAGCCAGGATGGTCTCGATCTCCTGACCTCGTGATCCGCCCGTCTCGGCCTCCCAAAGTGCTGGGATTACAGGCTTGAGCCACCGCGCCTGGCCTAAATTGTTCATTTCCAAGGCATGATAAATCTGTGTACTAACAGCCACGCTGCAGATGTGACAAACTGAATGGCTCATGCACCTAGAAAGTCATCATAAGAGAACAAGATACAGAGGAGGGGTCTCCCATAAAAAGGGAGAAAGTTTCATTATTGGGAAGTTGAAACATAAGCAGGGAAGGGGACCAGAGTATAACCTTATAAGGGCATAATGAAACTTAGGCGACATCTGGGAAGATTGTAACCCCATAGTACTCGATCAATAAGGAACTGGGGGAAAGACTTGCATACTAGGAGATAAATTACCTGCTGTAACTGCCCCAGGTGTGCCTGCCTACCAGACACCTGATCTTGCAAGATTGCCATTGAAAGCCTTGCTTCTGCTGTACTTCCTGTCTCTGAGTCTATTATTTGATTTTGGTCAGGTGGGGGTTTCTCACAAACTTGGGGGCTCATCTGGGATCTCTATGCCTGCATGGAATGGGACTCCAGCCAAGAGGGGAGACACATCTCACCCAATTTTAGGTGGCCTGCTCTGTCCGGATGTCCCAGTTCCCCACATAGGCCATAGACAAACCTGAGACTGTTATTCAGGAGGCAGCGGAGGTGACACAGGGAGAAAAGCAGACACCACAGCAACCAGGCAAACTTGTGCATGAACCAAGGTAGGAAAACCAGACTAGAAGTACCACCTTGGTGGTTGGGCATTTTTGGAGGTCAAGTGTGTGTGACTGAGACATATCCTAGATATGAAGCAAGCGTGGAGTCCCAATCCACAGTTCCATTCTCCTGCAAGGGAAGTGGCAGGAGACAGATGAAGCAATTCTCAGAGTGTGCAAGAAACCTCCAGCAGGGGGGCTGAGTACATAGGGAAAGGCCCAGACACAGAGACTGGCCAAAAATGGGAAACAAAAATTCTAGGCCTAGGGTCAAAGGAAAGAGGGAGCCAAAGAGACTCCTCTGACATTCCCCCAGAAAGTCCTTTGGGGTGAATGAATGTTGCAGGTTTGGAGGGACAACCCTAGAGCCAGGGACAAGGAAAAGCAAAAGTTGATAAAGTACTGCTGTTTTATCTGACCCGAAGACCCCATTCATAACCCTTCAGTCTTTTGGCCTAAGTTTGGCTCAGATGAGGATTGGGTGTGCCAAACATTAATTCTCTATGTGAATGATAAAACCCTATCCTCACAGTAGAAGATAGGTTATGCTGTCTGCGGGATCAAGGAATTAGCCCCCATGGTCCCCCATCAAAGAAGAAGAAAAAGAGCCTAGTACAAAGCCCTTGCCAATGAAAAGGACCCGCTATCATGGGTGCCCTCTCCATATGTCTCACAAAATAGGGGACAGGAAGATCAAGGGGCAGCAGGAGAGTTAGAGAAAGAAAGACCTGGAGATCATGGGGGAGCTGAACCAACTGCTCCTTTAGATCCTTATCCAAATTTAAGAAAAGAATTAGAATAATGTAAAAGAGATATTGAGAACTTCCCTATCCCCTCCGAACAGCAAACATCTAGCATGTTTCCTCTTAGGGAAGTTCCCATAGGACAGAAAGAGATTGGCTTTGTAAACACTCCTCTTACAAATACTGAAATTAGGAATTTCAAGAAGGTAATGAAACCACTCCTGGAGGATCCCCTTGGTTTAGCAGATCAGCTGTACCAATTCCTAGGACCCAGCTTTTGTACCTGGGCTGAAATAATGCCTATCATGAATATCCTATTCACAGGAGAAGAAAGAGGAATGATTACGAGGGCAGCAATGACCATCTGGGAGAGGCAACACCCTGCCGGGCAGCGAGTCTTGTCAGCCAAAGAAAAAATTTCCAAATGTCAATCCTGAATGGGATATTAATGATCCCAGGGACCAAGTCCAAATGCAGGACCTCAGAGAACTAATAATTAAAGGGATCAAAGAGTTCCTTTCTAGGACACAGAATGTCTCAACTGTCTCAAAGATTCAACAAGAAAAAGAGGAAACTCCCTCTGCATTCCTGCAGATGCTCAGAGATCAGATGAGAAAATACTCTGGATTAGATTCGGAGGACCCAGTAGGGCAAGGCCTTTTGAAGGTTAACTTTGTAACTAAGAGCTAGCCTGACATTACCAAAAAATTACGAAAGATTGATGGTTGGAATGAAAAATCAATTGAGGAATTACTGAGGGAAGCTCAAAAAGGTCTTTGTGAGAAGAGGAGAAACAAAAAGTGAAAATAATGGTTTCTACTGTAGAGGAGGTAGTCAGGAAGAAGTCAGATCAAGACCCCTCTTAGAGGAAACAAGAAAATACTAGGTTTCAGCAAAAAAGACAGAAGAGAAATACAAGGAAAAACTCCTAAGATTGCAAGTGGATGTCACAAGTGTGGAAAACCAGGACATTTTAAAAGAGAATGTCCAGAATGGAAAAAGGAAGAGAAGTGATCCCCTTTATGACTTTTGATGAAGATTAGGGGGGTCAGGGATTCCTTCTAAGTAGGTCTCACCAGGAACTCTTGATAAATTTGAGGGTGGGACCTGATGGGGAAGAAGTAACATTTTTGATTGATACTGGGCTGGCTCTCTCCTCCCTAATTAATCAACCAAGGGGTACAGAACTCTAAGGAAAAATTGACAGTATCAGGGGTAAAAGGGGAGGGATTCCAGGTTCTGATATTCAAGAAAATGTTAATTAGATTAGGACCAGAACAAATTGAGGGATCACTCTTATATGTTCCTGAAGCAGGCATTAACCTCCGGGGTCAAGACCTGATTGTGAGATTGGGTTTAGGACTAGGAATAGAGGAGGGATAAATAAAAGTAATGATGGACCTCCTAACAGAGGAGGAGGAAAGAAAAGATGTCCCCTGCACTTTAGGAGTAGGGATCTCTTTGCCTTTGAATGGGAAAATCCTATAACTGGGAGAAAACAACAGTCCTACTAGACTGTGCTGCCACAAGGTTTCGCAGAAGCCTCAAACTTATTTGGTCAAATCTTAGAAAAAGTCCTGAAGGATTTCCAACCTTCCAGGGGAACCCAGTTATTACAATATGTAGATGATCTTTTAATTTCTACGGAGAGGAAGACTGAAGTATCAGAAACCACCATAAGCTTGCTTAATTTCCTAGGAGAAACGGGGTTGCATGTCTCTAAGAACAAATTGCAGTTTGTAGAAAAATAAGTTAAATGTTTAGGACACCTGATTAGTGAAGGGAGGTGGAGAATAAACCCAGAAAGAATACCAGGAATAGTGGGCCTTTGCCTAAGACAAAGAAAGAACTCCGAAAATTTTTAGGTTTAACTGGCTACTGTAGGTTATGGATTGACTCGTGCTCAAAAGACAAAAGATCCTGTATTTTTTTCTAGTAACTTGTAATCTCAGGTTACTAGAAGAGGAACCTGATCCCTTGCAATAGTCCCCAGAGGCAATTCAGGCAGTGAAAGAGCTAAAGCAGGCCCTCCTTACAGTCCTGGCCCTCCCATCTTTAGAGAAACCATTCCATCTATTTGTAACAGTAGACCAGGGTGTGGCTCTTGGGATGCTCACTCAAACCTGGGGAGGGAAGAGGTAACCTGTTGCTTTTGTCTCCAAGCTTCTCAATCCTCTCTCTCGAGGGTGGCCCAAATGTGTGCAAGCAGTAGCTTCCACAGCCCTGCTGGTAGAGGAGAGTCAAAAGCTAACCTCTGCTGGGGCCCTAACAGTGAGCACCCCACATCAGGTCAGGAATATATTAAAAAGCTGAGAGATGGTTAATGGATTCTCGGATTCTAAAATATGAAGCCATGTTACTAGAAAAAGATTTGGTCATAACAACAGATACTTGCCTGAATCCAGCCAGTTTCCTATGGAAAGGTGAGAAGAACAAAGCAGCATCAGTCCATAACTGCTTAGATATCACAGAATACCAAATCAAAGTTACAACAGACCTTAGAGAAGCTCTACTACAGGTAGGATAAGCCTGCTTGTGGATGAGTTGTCCAAAGTGATAGATGCCAAGACACATAATGGTCATGCTGTCATTAATAAAAATAAACACTCCTGGCCGGGCGCGGTGGCTCACGCCTGTAATCCCACCACTTTGGGAGGCCGAGGCAGGAGGATCACGACATCAGGAGATCAAGATCATCCTGACTAACACAGCGAAACCCCGTCTCTACTGAAAATACAAAAAATTAGCTGGGCGTGGTGGCGGGCACCTGTAGTCCCAGCTACTCGGGAGGCTGAGGCAAGACAATGGTGTGAACCCAGGAGGCAGAGCTTGCAGTGAGCCGAGATTGCGCCACTGCACTCCTGCCTGGGCGACAGAGCGAGACTCAAATAAATAAATAAATAAGTAAGTAAAAATAAACACTCCTTATGTGAGGAAGGCAGATTACCTAATGGCTGGTCAGCCCAAACTTGTGAATCATATGCTCTTAACCAGGCCATAAAGCTCCTTGAAGGCCAAGAAGACACTGTATATACTGATTCTAAATATGTCTATGGGGTAGTACACAGTTTTGGAAAAATCTGGACAGAGCAGGGCCTAATAAATTGCAGGGGGAAAAAATTGGTACATGGGGAACTGGTCAGATGGGTTTTAGAAAGCCTCCTTCTTCCAGCAGAAGTAACCATAGTTCATATAAATGGTCATCAGACAGGCTGGGCGTGATGGCTCATGCCTATAATCCCAGTACTTTGGGAGGCCAAGGTGGGCGGATCACCTGAGGTCAGGAGTTCGAGACCAGCCTGGCCAACATGGCAAAACCCTGTCTCTACTCAAAATACAAAAATTAGCCAGGCGTGGTGGCAGGGGTCTGTAATCCCAGCTACTTGGGAGTCTGAGGCGGAGAATCATGTGAACTCAGGTGGTGGAGGTTGCAGTGAGCTGAGATCATGCCATTGTACTTCAGCCTGGGAGACGAGAGAGACTCCAGATCAATCAATAAATAAATAAATAAAAATAAAAATGAATGGTCATCAGAAACACCATAGAAGCTGCAGAAAACAGACTTGCAGATGAAACTGCTAAGCAAGCCTCCCTGGAGAAATAAATTAGACTATTTAGCCTGATCCCAGATATCCCTAAGGTAGTATTAAGGCCCGTTTATCAGAGAGGAGAAAGAAGAAATAGACAGGATAGGGGGTCACTCAAACTAAAGCTGGGAAATGGGTAATTCCTGATGAGAGAGAAATGATAAGTAAACCTCTGATGAGAGAACTGATGTCTGTATTACACAAAGGGAGTCATTGGGAACCCCAGGCTCTGTGTGATGGAATACTTAGGAATAATGGGTGTATAGGGATCCACATCCTCACTAAACAAATACGTGGAAGTTGTGTAACTTGTCAAGGGACAAACAAAAAGTTAATTAGAAAACAGGCCACAGGAGGAAGACCTCCTGGACTGAGACCATTCCATAGCCATTTTACCTCAAGGGTGTTCAGGGGAATTATGGAAAGTTTACAAATTACATGGGATTATCACACCCCTTGGCATCCCCCTTCCTCTGGAAAGGTAGAAAGAATGAATCAAACTCTCAAAAAGCATATTACCAAACTAATCTTAAAAACTAAAATTCCTGGCCAGGCGTGGTGGCTCAAGCCTATAATCCCAGCACTTTGGGAGGCTGAGATGGGTGGATCACGAGGTCAGGAGATCAAGACCATCCTGGCTAACACGGTGAAACCCTGTCTCTACTAAAAAAACACACAAAAAAAACTAGCTGGGCGAGGTGGCAGGCGCCTGTAGTCCCAGCTACTCGGGAAGCTGAGGCAGGAGAATGGCGTAAACCCGGGAGGCGGAACTTGCAGTGAGCTGAGATCTGGCCACAGCACTCCAGCCTGGGTGACAGAGCAAGACTCCGTCTCAAAAAAACAAAACAAAACAAAACAAACAAACAAAAAACTAAAATTCCTTGGACCAAATGTCTTCCAATAGCACTCCTTAGGGTAAAGGACAGCCCCAAAAACAGACTTGGGACCGTCCCCATATGAGTTACTATACGGATTCCAACATTTGGGCAGGGCTACAGATCTTCCTACTATGGAAACCAAGGACCAATTCTTAATAAATTATATACTGGCCATATCCTCTACCTTGTCATCCCTTAGGTTAAAAGGACTTCTAACTCAAACCCCGCTTCTTGAGTTCACAGTTCACCACTTCCAACCCAGTGACTTGGTGCTGATTAAGACTTGGAAAGAAGATATGCTCCAATCCAGCTGGGAAGGTCACTATTAAGTGCTCCTGACCACCAAGACAGCTGTATGAACAGCTGAACGGGGGTGGACTCACTATACACGAGTTAAAAGACTGGTAAAAGAAACCCCAGAAGGGAGGAAGAAAGACCAGTGGAAAGTGTATCAGTTACCCGAGAAATCTTTAAAAGTTGACTCTGAAAAAAACTTAAAAAGAAGACCATGGGAAGGCCCTACTTTTGGAAATTAATATGGTTGGGATGGCTTACTATACAAAGGGTGGAAGGTCTAAATGGAAACTGGCAAGGGACCCCTTCCTACCTGATCAAATTGGTGATTAATATGACTAGAACAATAGCACCCCAAACTATAAAGTTTGATGCCTGCCAGATTTTATCCTGCAGGAGCTTAGAAAACCAGAAGTAGCTTTCACAGGCAGATAAGTGTATCTCTGCCCTGAACCAGACACAGGCTATAGTAGGGCAAGTCCCTGACCTAGCTGGGATGATGTTTGCTGGACCACCCAATACCAGGGTTGGACTGTCAATATGGGGTGGGTAACCCCATCTTGGAGGGCCCTAAATAACAAAATACATCTGTCCAAGGGCTCCCCACCAAATAATTGTCAGAATCTACAATGTAACCCTATACTCAACACTATTGACAATCCAGCTATTTTAAACCAAATGCCAGAGGTAGCATCTTGGGTATATGGGTTAGGGGCAGATATTACAGGGAGGGATCCTTTAGATTGATTTATCCTCAAGTTAGTCAAGACCTCAGCCTCTCATTCGCCTAGGACCACTCCACCTCCAGACCCCAGAAAACACTCTAGTTCACCCAACAATGATCTTAAAAGAGTAGAAATAATGGAAGGATTTAAGGCAAACCTTAGAAATTGAGACAGGGGGCCGGGTACAGTGGCTCACGCCTGTAATCACAGCACTTTGGGAGGCCGAGACGGGCGGATTACGAGGTCAGGAGATCGAGACCATCCTGGCTAATCTGGTGAAATCCCGTCTCTACTAAAAAATACAAAAATCTAGCCAGGTAAGGTGGCGGGCGCCTGTAGTCCGAGCTACTCGGGAGGCTGAGGCAGGAGAATGGTGTAAACCCAGAAGGCGGAGCTTGCAGTGAGCTGAGATCTGGCCACTGCACTCCAGCCTGGGTGACAGAGTGAGACTCCGTCACACACACACAAAAAAAAAAAAATACAAAAACTAGCTGGGCATTGTGGCGCGTGCCTGTAATCCCAGCTACTAGTGGGGCTGAGGCAGGACAGCTTGAATTTGGGAGGCAGAAGTTGCAGTGAGCCGAGATCGTGCCACTGCACTCCAGCCTGGGCAACAGAGTGAGACTCCAAAAAAGAAACAGAGAGAGAAAGAGAAAAAGAAAGAGAGAAATTGAGACAAGGTAGGGAGATGTGAATGCCTGCATTAAATAGGTCAAATTTTCAGTATAAGTCCTCAACAAGAGTAACTGCCACATGTGTGCTACAGGATGACCTCAAACACAGGTGGTTCTGTTTCCCCTAGGATGGGATACCAATCCTGAAGGAATGCGTTGCATGTTGGCTCTATACCAGGACAAGAATGCATGGGAGATGAGACTTGTAAGAGTCTGTCATTGCTCTTTCCTGCATTGCAGAGGTTGGATCCCACAGCAATCCCCTCATTCCCTATAGGAAGTATGAACCACTCCTCTTGCCTCTCTAGGCAGGGGGCTAAGTTCAATAAGTCCATGGGAGAATTCTCGACTTGTACCTGATTTGCTTTCCAGGAAACCGATTTGCTTTCTAGGAAACCAGAGCGAGTATTAAATGACCAGTGAGTAGGCAAGGCTAGGAGCAAAACTGCACATTTATTTTTGGTCCCCCAGCTTCAGGAAAGAAGGTGTGGGGGAGGGGTGAGGTCCGTCGGTCTCTGGCAGGGGAGGCCGGGGAAGTCACCCAGTGGAGCTCTCGGGCGGAGTTCCTACAGTCCCGACACGAGTCAGGGCTCAAGAAGTGCCCACCGCGCGCCCACCGGGAGCGGCTTTTATGTCCTGGGCCCGGAAGTGGGCGGGCAGTGGGCGGGACATAGGCGGGTCGGGGGCGGGGTGGTAGGCGTGGCTAGGCGGGTTCCGGTTTTTCTCCGTCGGAGGTCGGGTTGCGCCTGCGCAGTCGACCTGTGTCTTTCCCTGGCGTGGGAAAGCTGACGGTGAAGAAGCCGGAACTGCGCCATCTTGCCTCCGTTCGTCCAAACAGTACCCACATCCTAAACATCACTGGTGAGTCAGGCAATGGCAATTACTCAATTCTCCATATACCCTTGGCTGATATCTGGTGGTATTGTGGGAAGAGGAACCTCCATAACCTGTTATGGTCCAACTGGACCAGGACTTGTGCTTTAGTCCAGTTGGCTATTCTCTTTACCCTGGCATTCCATGAGATACCTGAAAATTCACATGGCCACCAAAACCGGAGACATTTAACAAATTCCTTTAATCCCAATATCTACATTGACTCAGTGAGTCCCCAGGGGGGTGCCTAATTAATTCAAGGCCCAAAACCTAATAGCTGTGGGGTTTGAGTCAGCACTCTTCTGCTGGTCAACTATTAGCAAAAAAGTAGATTGGATTAATTATATCTATTATAATCAGCAGACTTTCATTAATTATACTCAAGATGCCCTCAAGGGGGTGGCTAGCCAGTTAGATGCCACCAGCCTAATGGCCTAGGAAAACAGGTTTGCATTAGACATGATATTAGCAGAAAAAAGAGATGTATATGTTATGCTAGGTGGAAAATGTTGGACTTTCATTCCCAGTAATACTGCCCCACATAGAACTATCACAAAGGCATTACGAACTGTCCGGGATTGATGACCCATTTACAGACTGGCTAGAAAGATGATTTAAAAAATGGAAAGATGACCGGGCACGGTGGCTCACGCCTATAATCCCAGCACTTTGGGAGGCCAAATGAGGCAAATCATAAGTTCAGAAGTTTGAAACCAGCCTGGCCAATATGATGAAACTCCGTCTCTATTAAAAATACAAAAACTGGCGGAGCGTGGTGGTGGGTGCCTGTAGTCCCAGGTACTTGGAAGACTGAGGCAGGAGAATCGCTTGAACCCAGGAGGCAGAGATTGCAGTGAGCTGAGATTGCACCATTGCACTCCAGCCTGGGCGACAGACTCCATCTCAAAAAAAAAAAAAAAAAAGGAAAGGCATGGTAGCTTCAATCCTTACATCTCTCATAATTGTACCAAGAGTCTTAACAGCAGTGGGATGTTGTATTATCCTTTGTGTGAGGGGACTAACACAGAGATTAATTGAAACATCTATTTTTTCTTTTCTTTCTTTTTTTTTTTCGGCCAGAGTAGCCATTCTTTTATTCCTTTTCTTTCCTAATAAACTTGCTTTCACTTGATGGACTTGCCCCGAATTCACTCTTCTGTGAGATCCAGGAAACCTCTCTTAGGGTCTGGATTGGAACCCCTTTCCAGTAACAAACTTGCTTAACCTCTCAGACCCTTCCTCTCCATCTGTAACCAAAGACAAAGCCTCCCCCGAGGTTCCAAAACTCTGGATAGTATCAATGGCCTCAGAGCTCCAGTCAACCTTGCACTCCACAGACTGAAGTATGCCAAGAGCCACTCGAGGCTGCCACTGCCATGACCAAAGGCTTTCAGAGACAGTCGCCAGCACTGCACAAATCCATGTAGCTTCACCAGGCGCAAAGCGGCTGCAGCATTCCGTCCAGTCTGTCGCTGCTTCCATAGCTGTGAGTATTTCTGGAAGCTGGAGTCCAAAACAGGTCCCACCAGCTAACGTTGAGGTGTCGGCAGGGCTGGCTCTGGGGAAGTGACTGCCTCCTTGCCCCCCACAGCCTCTAGAGGCTTCTGCATCCCCTGGTCGATATGGCACCTACTGTCTTCAGGACTCACAGCGGCCCTGACGGCCCCCCCACAGGAAGACGCAGAATGTCAGGAGCCCGGGCTCCAGCGCTAGGGCCAAGCCTCCCTCACACTCCCCTTTTCTTTCTTTTTTTTTTTCTGGAGTCTTCCTCTATCGCCCAGGCTGGAGTGCAGTAACATGATCTCAGCTCACTGCAACCTCTGCCTCCTAGGTTCAAGCAACTCTCCTACCTCAGCCTCTGGAGTAGCTAGGATTACAGGCGTGCACCATCACGACAGGCTGATTTTTATATTTTTAGTAGAGATGGGGTGCTGTCATGTTGGCCAGGCTGGTCTCGAACTCCTGACCTCAAGTGATCTGCCCGCCTCGGCCTCCCAAAGTGCTGGGATTACAGGCATGAGCCACCGTGCCTGACCTGAAACAGCAGTTAAAAAACAAATGCCGGCCGGGCGCAATGGCTCAGGCCTGTAATCCCAGCACTTTGGGAGGCTGAGGCAGGTGGATCACGAGGTCAGGAGATTGAGACCATCCTGGCTAACACAGTGAAACCCCGTCTCTACCAAAAATACAAAAAATTAGCCAGGCGTGGTGGCAGGCGCCTGTAGTCCCAGCTACTCGGGAGGCTGAGGCAGGAGAATGGCGTGAACCTGGGAGGTGGAGCTTGCAGTGACCCCAGATTGCGCCACTGCACTCCAGTCTGGGCGACAGAGCGAGACTCCATCTCAAAAAAAAAAGAAAAGAAACGAAATTAAACTCACTCTCCTATGAGGAAGAAAGTAAATGACTTCTAGGGCAATTTGAGGACCAAAAGGTTTAGATAAAAATGAGACCGAGGAAAATAAATAGAAAAGAGGGAATTTGTGAGAAAATATTTTAAATGGTCTATTTTCAAGGCATGATAAATCTGTATACTAGCAGCCAGCCTGCAGATGTTACAAACCAAACGGCTCATGCACCTAGAAAGTCATGATGAGAGAACAGAATGTAGAGGAGGGGTCAGCCCATAAAAGGGAAGAAAGTTTCATTATTGGGAAATTGAAACTTAAGTGAGAAAGGGGACTGGGGTGTATAACCTTATATGGGAATAATGAAACTTAGGCGACATCTGGGAAGATTATAACCCCATAGTACTCGACCAGTGAAGAGCTGGGGGAGGGCCTTGCGTGCTGGGAGGTAAATTACCTGCTGTAACTGCCCCAGGTGTGCCTGCCTACCAGACACCTGATCTTCCAAGACCACCATTAAGTCTTGCTTCAGCTGCATTTCGGGTCTCTGAGTCCATTCTTTGATTTTGGACAGGTGAGGGTTTCTCACAATCACTTCAAGTATTTATCATTTCTATGTGTTGGGAAGCTTTAAAGTCCTCTCTTACAGCTATTTTGAAATACACAATACATTGTTGCAAATTATAGTCACCCTACTCTGCTGTGGAATATTGGAACTTATTCCTTCTATTTAACTTTATGTTTGTGTCCATTAACCAATCTCCTTCAGGCTCTAGGGACCTTGTGCTTTGGCTATTTGCCCCACAGGCAGCTTCCCTGGTGTGCTGTACTACCTGTTCCCTAGGGTGCAGGATAGTGTGTACTAGAGCAACCACAGTGGAGGGAACCTCCACTGGGTCCAACCGTGTCTGCTGCTTCAACCCTCCAGGTGGACACAGCTGGATGCCAGTGGGGCTCTAGGGATGTGGAGATGCAAGGGCTGCTGGGTCCCAGGACAGAATGCAGTCTGATAGATGCTTAGCTCTCAAAATGGCCCCATGCTGCAGCTGCTTAGGACTCGGGGAGGAGGGGTATGGGACCCGGTGTGAACTCCCTCTCTAGAGCGCTGACTTCACGCAGTCTCCAGGCAGCTCCTATGCTATTCTCAGGGCCTGCAAGGGTCATGAGGTTTTCCCATATCTTGGGTTTCAGGTGGGACTGTGGATCACTAGGGATCTCTCATTTACACTTTCCCACACTGGGGAAACTCTCTGGCCTCCCAGCCAATCCTGGCCTGCAGAGCTGGCTGTCTCGCTTCCCTCTCCTCCTGTGCCTCAGGTGTTTCCTGTCACTTTGCCTGTTGAGTTCCAGTGGTCTCCCTTAGATGCTTGATTCAAAGTATGATTATCTACTCACTCTTTTGGTTCTTCTTTGTGGAGGAGGCAAGTGCAAGATGCCTTCAGTCAGCCATCTTCTTTTTGTGTTACCAAAACACCAAGGGTTTGGTCCAGGTCCTGCTGCTTGCCACACAGAAAGCCAATGACTGAGATGACAAGTATTGCCAAGGAAAAAGGCTTACATCAGGTGCTGCAGCCCAGGAGATGGGAGCTCAGCCTCAAATCCATCTCCCTGACTGACTAAAACAAGAGGTTTTATATAGTGGGAAGAAATGTAACAATGCGTAAGCAAACAGGAACTAGAGAGGGGTAAGAAAGTAATCCTGATGAATGAGGGGTCCAAAGTCTCATTATAATGTAATGATCGAGTGAGTTTCAGTTTATGGATACTTTTTTTTTTTTTTTGAGAGGCCTAAGGGTCCTTTCCTGAGGAAGGAACGCAAGTAGAACAAATACAAGGTTCAAGCTTTAAGT
This sequence comes from Piliocolobus tephrosceles, assembly GCF_002776525.5. Classification (NCBI taxonomy): domain Eukaryota; kingdom Metazoa; phylum Chordata; class Mammalia; order Primates; family Cercopithecidae; genus Piliocolobus; species Piliocolobus tephrosceles. The sequence goes on from NC_045442.1 coordinate 31,485,506, forward strand.
TCAGAAAGGTCAATTTCTATGTTTATCCAAAAGAACAGTCTATGGGACTATTGGGTTGGTTTCAGTGTCCCCTTTCTATTGATCAGTTTCTCAATCATGAGGAATCTGGTTGTCTTTCTGGCTGCTTCATAACCTCCATAAGCTCCATTACCATGGGTGATCATGTAGTCATCGAGGGATCAAAGGTTAATCTAATATAGGGTTTCTTCTGACATATATTTCTCTTACAGTCCATTCTTTCCACCAAAGACAAATCACAGCAGGACCAATCTACCTGCAAAATAAGCTGCAGTCCCATATACTCGGCCTGATTACCCACACAAAGTGCAGCAAGAATCATTGTCCATATAGACTCTCCCAAATCAGCTTTACTGGAACATCTCACAAGACCGTTTCAGTCAAAGCCCTGAGAAAATAACCAGTTCCTTCAATTGTGTGCCATTACAAAAGAAAATATGTTGTTAAGTATATGCAAACATACACATTGCCATGAATTAAAAATATTCACAAATAGTTTACAAATTCTGGAGAAATTAGGCAGAGAGATATGTGACTCAAATTCTGTTTACAAAAGTATACTCAGCCGGGCACGATGGCTCACATCTGTAATCCCAGCACTTTGGGAGGCTGAGCCTGGTGAATCACTTGAGGTCAGGAGTTCAGGACCAGCCTGGCCAACGTGGTGAAGCCCCATCTCCACCAAAAATACAAAAATTAGCCAGACGTGGTGGTGCACGCCTGTAATCCCAGCTACTTGGGAGGCTGGGGTGGGAGAATCACTTGGATCCAGGAGGCAGAGGCTGTAGTGAACCAAGATCACACCACTGCACTCCAGCCTGGGCAAGAGTGAGACTCCATCTCAAAAAAATGAAAAGCACACTGCACTTTCACTAGGTACAGTGGCTAGCACTTTGGGAGGCTGAGGCAGGCAGATCACCTGAGGTCAGGAGTTCAAGACCAGCCTGGCCAACATGGCAAAACTCCATCTCTACTAAAAATACAAAAATTATCTGGGTGTGGTGGTGCACACCTATAATCCCAGCTACTCAGGAGGCTGAGGCAGGAGAATTGCTTGAACCCAGGAGGTGGAGGTTGCAGTGAGCCAAGATCACACCACTGCAGTCCAGCCTGAGCAACAGAGCGAGACTCCATCTCAAAAAAAAGTATGCCGGGCGCGGTGGCTCACGCCTGTAATCCCAGCACTTTGGGAGGCCGAGATGGGCGGATCACGAGGTCAGGAGATCGAGACCATCCTGGCCAACACGGTGAAACCCCGTCTCTACTAAAAATACAAAAAATTAGCCGGGCGTGGTGGCAGGCGCCTGTAGTCCCAGCTACTCGGGAGGCTGAGGCAGGAAAATGGCGTGAACCCGGGAGGCGGAGCCTGCAGTGAACTGAGATCCGGCCACTGCACTCCAGCCTGGGCAACAGAGCCAGACTCCGTCTCAAAAAAAAAAAAAGTATACTCCACTTAATATACTTAAAGTATGCTTAAAGACTATAAATAGCTCAAAAAGAAAAATTATTCAGACTCTGAAAAAACAAAAAGAATCAGCAATATAGCTGGGTGTGGTGGCTCACACCTGTAATCCCAGCACTTTGGGAGGCTCAGGCAGATGGACCACTTGAGGTCGAGAGTTCGAGACCAGCCTGACCAAATAGAGAAACCCTGTCTCTACTAAAAATACAAAATTAACTGGGCGTGGTGATGCATGCCTGAAATCCCAGCTACTTGGGAGGCTGAGGCAGGAGAGTCACTTGAACCTGGGAGACGGAGGTTGCAGTGAGCCAAGATCCGCCACTGCACTCTAGCCTGGGTAACAAGAGGGAAACTCCGACTCAAAAAAAAAAAAAAAAAAAAAGAATCAGCAATATTTCAAACACAAAGCCATAACAATTATTTCAGTTTCAATTCATGCAATCAACTTGCTCTGTTTCATATTGAGTTAGCAATCTTTATGAACACACCAGCTTTTCAATTACAGTCCTGGAAGTTTTCTCTCTAATTCAGTGGCACAAACTCCAAAGTTATCAGAAACCTGCCAATCAAGAGTCCTTTTCATGAACTCCTCCAAAGAAGAAAGCCCTCAACTGTAGCTGATTATAAGTCACTTTTTGAGAAGAATCAAAGCAAAACATCGATTGTGGCTGACAAAAGTCTTTTATTTTATTTTTTTTTTTGAGACACAGTCTTGCTCTGTTACCCAGGCTAGAGCACAGTAGCACAATCTCAGCTCACTGCAACCTCTGCCTCCTACGTTCAAGCAATTCTCCTGCCTCAGTCTCTCAAGTACCTGGGACTACAGGTGTTCGCTGCAGATCTGAGCCTCCCTGTGCTCTTGTTGGGGTTGGGAGCAGGCAGGATCCCGCCCTTCCTGGGTGCAGCTGCAGCAACTTGGTCCACAGCTGCAGATACAGGCCTCCAGTTCCACAGAGCAGGCAGGAACCCCACCCCGCTGTGGGGTGCTGCAGCTGCCCAAACTGGGGCTGCGGTCCCAGGCATCCCTGCACTCTTGGGGGACCTGAGAAGGCCCCCTCTTTGCCCTTGAAGGCTCAGAGGTGCCTGCTCGCTGCTTGGCCTCTGCCTGCTCCTGGTGCCCACTCTGATCTTGGAGAAGGCTTGGGGCCAAGTCCAGGGGCTGTCACAGTGCTGCCAGGTGTGTGCAAGCTCAGGTCAGTGCTGACATGCCAGTGCCCTGCTGCCTTGCCCCCCTTGGGCACTGAGGAGTGCAGGAGGGGAAGTTGAGAGGTGCTGAGAGTGATTGGTACTGACCTGCAGGTGACCCTTGATGTCAGCAGCCTGGGCACTATGGATATCTGTGGGAGGCAGACAGGCTCCTGGGTGGAAGGGGGGCAAGTCCCCAGTGAAGCCCCACTTTCATGCCAGGACAGACCTGAAGTGTGGGGGCCAGGCTGCCATTCCTGCTGATTGGAGGAGGAACTCATGGTGCTTTTTCCTGTGGACCAATCAACACACACTCCCTTCCCCCTGAGCCCCATAAAAGCTCTGGGCTCAGCCACAGCAGGGCAGAGGATAGGGAGACAAGAAGACCAGCTGCAGTGAGGAGCTATTCTCCCTGCTGATAGCTAGAGACAACGGAATGACCAGCTGGCAGAGAGAAGCTACCCTCTCTGCTAAGAGCTTCAGAGACCAGAAGAGACACTGCGTGGACTAGCTGCAGAGAGGAGCCACCCTCCCCAGGGCCTCCTCTCTGCTGAGAGCAGCAGACGTTGGGACAACCAGTAACAGAGAGGAACTACCCACTGTGGGTCTCCCCAGAGCTGCTCTAATACTAAATAAAGCTTCTCTTTGTCTTGTTCACCATTCACTTGTCTGTGTTCTTCATTCTTCCTGAATGCAGGACAAGAACTCAGGCAAAAGCGCTACCGGCCACAGAGGTTTCTGGCTAGAAAAATTGACGTCCAGTGATCCCATAATACTACTTTTCAAAAAATGTGCATGAATATCATTTGTTTTGGCTGGGTTTATAATTTTATAACCTTCTATGCCAAACCCTGAAACCTCAAAATATCTACCAGAGACAAATATAAAATCCAGACAAAAACGTATGCTCACAATTTTGAAGACATTTCTATTTTCATTTTACCAATAATTTTAAAGCCAGTTGGTTTAGTAAAAATGTACTTAACTCACATGAACTTGAAAATTGCTTTGACTTAATTTATGAGTGCTCTTTTACTTGTAAGGCAATTTGGTAGACACAACATATACCAATAAGTGTACATACAAGTAAACACATCTAAACATGTATATACACACATAAACAAAGATCCAATAGCGTTTACCTTGGAACTATAGCTATGAGATAGCACTACAGGCTTACTGGTTTCACATGGTTACACTTTGCCCCAAATGGGTAATCCAGTGAAGGCTGTGAACCAAAATTTTGGGTACAGAAGTTTCCATGGCAGTTTGATTTTTAAAGGCCAAACCTCCTCAGACTCCAAAGAATACTGCGGTCAAACAGCAAAAAAGAACATCACATACCTGCCGGGCCCAACCCTGCTTAGAACAGCAGCACAAAAGCCTGGATACGAACAACTCCATCCCACTTCCCCATTCAGCAGCAAACTCCAGATTCCAAACAACACTGGGGCCAAACAGTATTGCAAATGAATATCAGTTTACCAAATTCTAACTTCTCATGACTATATAAAACACACACAATCACCAAACACAATCCAACTGCTGCAGCAAAAAACAAGCCCCAAGAAGTGTCCAAACTGAAACAGTCAGGATGCTTCCTCTGTCCATTGGTTGGACTTGATCAAATGCAAAAAAAAATTCCTTAAGAATTTCCCAAATTGAGAGGAACAGATCCCACTGTCCGGTACACACACAAGACACTCACTTGCCCAGACACAACATACAATTATAAACAAGCCCCCAAGAGTGTCCACACTAAAACAGTCAGGGTGTTTCCCTTCCTCAGTCAGTTGGGCTTGTTCAACCTGCAAATGAAAATTCTTTTAAAAATTTCCCAAATTGAGAGGAGTATATCCTGCGGTCTGGACCCACAAAGGATACTCACCTATCCGGATGCAGATGTCCAATTTCAAAGGCTATTCTTCCAAGGCAATCAGGAGCACAGTTGGGGCTGACCGTGGTGGGGCCAGAGAGAAACTGAAACTCACTTCCAGCTACAATTGGTCTATAGCTGGGCATGGTACATTCCTGTAGTCCAGCTACTCGGGAGGCTGAGGCAGGAGAATCACTTGAACCTGGTGAAGTGGCTACATTGTCGGGGGTATATGCCCTCGGGTATATGTATGTCATTGTCGTGGGCCAAGAAAATTTAGGACACGGACACACACAAGGAGTTTAGGAGCAGAGATTTAATAAGTAGAAGAGAAGAGAAACAGCTTCCTCTATAGAGAAGGGGTCTCTGAATGGAAAGGACCAGCTGGTAGTGAAGGCACCAAGTTTCACAGTCCAGTTTGAGGAGGCAGTGTCTGATTTAGTGTGGACTGTTCTAGTGTGTCTGATTTACACAGGGCTCACAGGTTGGTTTGACCAGGTATGATGTTTACATAATGCTCAGGGAAGGCTGATTGCCCCCACCCTAATCTTATGCAAATAGGCTTTCCAGTTGATCGATATCATCTTTTTTTTTTTTTCTTCAAGAAGGAGTTTTGCTCTTGTTACCAAGGCTGGGGTGCAATGACACGATTTCAGCTCGCTGCAACCTCTTCCTTCCAGGTTCAAGTGATTCTCCTGCCTCAGCCTCCTGAGTAGCTGGGACTACAGGCGCCCACCACCACGTGCAGCTAATTTTTATATATTTTTAGTAGAGGCAAGGTGATCCACACTATGTGGTCTGCTCCTTAGAGTACACATAACTGGCAGAGAAGGGAAGATGAAGTCGCTATCTTGAACATGTCTACTCCTTAGTTCCTGCTGGCATTCACCCTTGCAAACTCCCAGCTTTCAGGCTGTTCTTTGTTAGAAAATGATCTGAGGGCTGCTTTTCAAAAAAAAAAAAAGCCTTACGGAGGACTTCCATACCCTTGCTATCTGCCTAAGTGACTTCTTCTAACTCCTATATCACCACTGGGAGGCAGAGGTTGCAGTAAGCCAAGATTGCACCACTGCACTACAGCCTGGGTGACAGTGTGAGACTCCATCTCAAAAGAAATAAAATAATAAAATGAAATAAAATTTGTCAGGCAGCTGCGTAGGAGGGCTTCTGAGACTCTACCCATGGCAGCCGAGCTACAAGCAACATGTTCCCAGTTAGGGAACCAAAATACATTACTGAAACATCGGGGTTCGGTCTAGGTCCTACAACTTGCCGTACAGAAAGCCAATGACTGAGATGACAAGTATTGCCAAGGAAGAAGGCTTTAACTGGGTGCTGCAGCTAAGGAAATGGGAGCTCAAAACCTCAAATCCATCTCCCTGGCCAACTGAAACAAGGGTTTTATACAGCAGGGAAGAAATGTAGCGTGTAAGAAAACAGGAAGTAGGGAGGGCCAAGGAAGTAATCATGATGAATGAGGGATCCAAAGTCTCACTGTCTGGATGTAGTGATCTGGTGAGTTTCAGTTCATTGATACTTTTCTTTTTCGGGGGAGAGGCCTGAACGTCATTTCCTGAGGAAGGAACTCAAATAAAACAAATATAAGTTCCAAGCTTTAAGACTGGAAAGGTCAATTTTTATGTTTATCCAAAATAATAGTCTCTGGAACTATTGGGTTGATTTCATTTTTTTTTTTACCTTTTAAGTTCAGGGTACATGTGCAGGTTTATTACATAAGCAAATTCGTACTTGTCACAAGGGTTTGTTGTACAGATTATTTCTTCGTGCAGGTATAAAGTCTAGGATTCATTAGTTATTTTTTCTGATCCTCTCCCTCTTCCCACCTTCCACCCTCCAGTAGGCTCCAGTGTCTGTTGTTCCCCTCTTTGTGCCAATGTGTTCTCATCATTTACCTCCCACTTGTAAGTGAGAACATGCAGTCATATGGTTTGGCTCTGTGTCCCCACCCAGATCTCATCTTGTAGCTCCAATGAGATGTGGGAGGGACCCAGTAGGAGATGATTGTTGAATCATGGGAGTGGATCTTTCCCGTGCTGTTCTCATGATAGTGAATGGGTCTCACAAGATCTGATGGTTTTAAAAATGGGAGTTTCTCAGCACAAGTTCTCTTTTTGCCTACTGCCATCCACGTAAGTTGTAACTTGCTCCTCCTTGTCCTTCTACCACGATTGTGTGGCCTCCCAGTCATGTGGAACTGTAAGCCCATTAAACTTCTTTCTTTTGTAAATTGCCCAGTCTCAGGTATGTCTTTATCAGCAGCATTAAAATGGACTAATACAGTAAATTAGTACCAGGAGTGGAGTGTTGCTGAAAAGATACCTGAAAATGTGGAAGCAACTTCAGAACTGGATAAAAGAGAGAGGCTGAAACTATTTAGAGGGCTCAGAAGAAGAGAGAAAAATGTGGGAAAGACTGGAACTTCCTAGAGACTTGTTGAATGGCTTTGACAAAAATGCTGATAATGGGCTGGGCATGGTGGCTCACATCTGTAATCTCAATACTTTGGGAGGCCGAGGCAGGCAGATCACCTGATGTCTGGAGTTCAAGACCAGCCTGACCAGCACGGAGAAATCCCATCTCTACTAAAAATACAGAATTAGCCTGGCATGGTGGCACATGCCTGTAATGCCAGCTACTCAGGAGGCTGAGGCAGGAGAATCACTTGAACCCAGGAGGTGGAGGTTGTGGTGAACCAAGATCATGCCATTGCACTCCAGCATGGGCAAAAAGAGTGAAACTCCATCTCAAAAAAAAAAAAAAAAAAAAGTTGATAGTGATATGAACAATAAGGTCCAGACTGACGTGGTCTCAGATGGAGATGAGGAACTTGTTGGGAACTGAAGCAAAGGTGACTCTTGTTATGTTTTAGCAAAGAGACTGGCAGCATTTTGCCCCTGCCCTAGAGATTTGCGGAACTTTGAACTTGAGATGATTTAGGGTATCTGGTGGAAGAAATTTCTAAGTAGCAAAGCATTCAAGAGGTGACTTGGGTGCTGTTAAAGGCATTCAGTTTTAAAAGGGAAACAGGGCATAAAAGTTTGGAAAATGTGCAGCTTGACAATGCAATAGAAAAGAAAATTCTATTTTCTGAGGAGAAATTCAAGCTGGCTACAGAAATTGGCATGAGTAATGAGGATCCGAATGTTAATCCCCAAGACAATGGGGAAAATGTCTCCAGTGCATGTCAGAGGTCTTCACAGCAGCCCTTCCCATCACAGGCCCAGAGGCCTAGGAGGAAAAATTGGTTTTGTGGGCTGGGCCAAGGGTCCCTGTGCTGTTTGCAGCCTAGGGACTTAGTGCCTGTAATCCCAGCTACTTGGGAGCTGAGGCAGGAGAATCACTTAAACCCCATAAGTGAAGGTTGCAGTGAGCCGAGATCTCACCACTCCAGCCTGGCTCTGTCTCAATTTAAAAAAATAAAAATAAAAAATAAACAAGGCCAGGCGCAGTGCCTCGCGCCTGTAATCCCAGCACTTTGGGAGGCCGAGGTGGGTGGATCACAAGGTCAGGAGATCAAGACCATCCTGGCTAACACAGTGAGAACCCATCTCTACTAAAAATAGAAAAATATGCTGGGTGTGGTGGCAGGCGGCTGTAGTCCCAGCTACTTGGGAGGCTAAGGCAGGAGAATGGCATGAACCTGGGAGGTGGAACTTGCAGTGAGGCCAGATCACGCCACTGCACTCCAGCCTGGGCGACAGAGCAAGACTCCATCTCAAAAACAAATAAAAAATAATAAAAATAAACAAATATGAGCTGGGTGCGGTGGCTCATGTCTGCAATCTCAGCACTTTGGAAGGCCAAGGTGGGTGGATCACAAGGTCAGGAGTTCAAGACCAGCCTGGCCAAGACGGTGAAACCCCGTCTCTACTAAAAATACAAAAACTAGCTGGGCATGGTGGCAGATGCCTGTAATCCCAGCTACTCGGGAGGCTGAGGCAGAGAATTGCTTGAACCCAGGAGGCGGAGGTTGCAGTGAGCCAAGATTGCACCGCTGCACTCCAGCCTGGGCAACAGAGCGACACTCCATCTCAATAAATAAATAAATAAATAAATAAATAAATAAATAAATAAACAAACAAACAAATATGTTCTTCCATTCTGTAGCATTTAAAATTAAGAGGAGAAAAAAAATAAATTGGCCAGGCTCAGTGACTCATACCTGTAATCCCAGCACTTTGGGAGGCCAAGGAAGGCGGATCCATTTGATGTCAGGAGTTTGAGACCAGCCTGGCCAACATGGTGAAACCCCATCCCTACTAAAAATACAAAAATTAGCTGGGCATTGTGGTGTGAACCTATAGTCCCAGCTACTCAGAAGGCTGAGGCAGGAGGATCGCTTGAACCTGTGAGAAAGAGGTTGCAGTGAGACGAGATTGCGCTACTGAACTCCAGCCTGGCGACAAAGCAAGATTCCATCTCAAAAAATAAATAAATAAATACATAAATAATTAAGAGGCGGTGGGGGTGGGGGAAAATAATAATAATAATAATAAAATTAAATTATTGATACTGTCCTTAATGTGGTTATTTTTATAATCCATTATAGTAAAATTTTCTCAGAAAGCAGCCGAGTGCGGTGGCTCACGCCTGTAATCCATGGCTGGGCTTAGCTTTAAAAAGTCTTATCTGAGATTCCTCCTATGGAACAAGTTCCATCAAAGCCAATTTAAAAGCCTATGTTAAAAAAATGGTTATTCTTTATGCACTGTATACAAATAATTATGCCAAGTGTAATAAAGCAAACCAGTCCTACCATGATTTGTCTTTAGTAAAAATGGGAAACTGGAGAGAGAAAAATTACGTTTTAAAACTATAGTACACCTGTTGTTAGATTCTAGTCTTGCCTAATATTTTTTCAATTTTTATTGTTTTTTACAGTTTGAACCAAATTCTAATTTTTCTTAGCTACAAGTCTTCAAAATAATGTTTTAATTTTTTTCCTTCTTTTTTTACCCCATTTTTCCTAATTTGGAGTCACTAAAAACTGAGCTGTGCTTTCCTTTTTTTTTGTGAGACAGAGTCTCGCTCTGTCACCCAGGCTGGAGTGCAGTGGCCGGATCTCAGCTCACCAAAAGCTCCGCCTCCCGGGTATACGCCATTCTCCTGCCTCAGCCTCCAGAGTAGCTGGGACTACAGGCGCCCGCCACCTCGCCCAGCAAGTTTTTTTGGTATTTTTTAGTACAGACGGGGTTTCACCGCGTTAGCCAGGATGGTCTCGATCTGCTGACCTCGTGATCCACCCGTCTCGGCCTCCCAAAGTGCTGGGATTACAGGTTTGAGCCACCGCGCCCAGCCTGTGCTTTCTTAATACCCTGTGAACTGAAGCTAGACAATTTAAATGTCAGAAGAAAATAGCAGCAACCTATTTATATACATAAGCCACTTTCATACTTGCCTACTAATGTACGGACTTCAGAGTAAGTGGCCTACATCAATTTTTCCAAGATTATTCTTTTGTTTGTTGTTGTTTTTTCTTTCTTCCTCCCTCCATTTTCTCTTCATAGGACATGAGACTTCACAACCTGCTAAAAATGAGCTTCCCGGACCTACCCATCTAGGAATAAAGTGTCCTAAAATAGCCATAAGAGATCACATGAAACCTGAGACCAGAGACTCATTTTCTTCTAAAACGCTTTCTCCAAAAGATTTTTTTTTTTTTTTGAGACTGAGTCTGTCTGTGTCACCCAGGCTGGAGTGCAGTGGCACGATCTCAGCTCACTGCAAGCTCCGCCTTGCGGGTTCAAGCAATTATCCTGCCTCAGCCTCCCAGGTAGCTGGGACTACAGGCGCCCGCCGCCATGCCCGGCTTTTTAGTAGAGAGGGGGTTTCACCGTGTTAGCCAGGATGGTCTCGATCTCCTGACCTTGTGATCTGCCTGCCTCAGCTTCCCAAAGCGCTGGGATTACAGGCGTGAGCCACCGCGCCCGGTCAAATGAGACATATTTACAAGCTTTACAGGGCCTGCCTTATCATAAGCATATAATAAAGCTTGGCTGTTGTTATTATTTACATGCAAGCTGAGCTGAGCATCTCTAATCCAAAACCTGAAATCCAAAATACTCCAAAATTTGATACTCTTTAAGTGCCAACATGATGCCACAAGTGAAAAATTCCACACCTGACCTCATGTGATACGTCTCAGTCAAATGAAGTCAAAATTTTGTTTCATGCACAAAACTATTTTATTTTTTGAGACAGGGTCTTGCTCTGTCACCCAGGCTGGAGTGCAGTGGTGTATCTCAGCTCACAGGGGCCTTGACCTCCTGGGCTCAAGTGATCCGCCCACCTCAGCTTCTTTTTTTTTTTTTTTTAATTTTTGGAGATGGGGTCTCACTCTGTCACCCAAGCTGGAGTGTAGTGTTGCAATCTGGGCTCACTGCAAACTCCACCTGCCAAGCTCAAGAGATTTTCCTCCCTCAGTTTCCTGAATAACTGGGATTACAGGCGCCGGCTACCACGGATAGCTAATTTTTGTATTTTTAGTAGAGACGGGGTTTCAACATGTTGGCCAGGCTGGTCTCAAACCCCTGGGCTCAAGCACTCTGTCCACCTCAGCCTCCCAAAGTGCTGGAATTACATGTGTGAGCCACCCTGCCCAGCCACAAAATTGTTTTAAAATATAATGTAAAATTGGCCGGGTGCAGTGGCTCACACCTATAATGCCAGAACTCTGGGAAGCCAAGGTGGGTGGATCTCCTGAGGTCAGAGTTCGAGATCAACCCGGCCAACATGGCAAAACCCTATTTTTATTTAAAAATGCAAAAATTAGCCGGGTGTGGTGGCACACGCCCGTAGTCCCAGCTACTCGGGAGGCTAAGGCAGGAGAATCGCTTGAACCTGGGAGGCGAAGGTTGCAGTGAGCCAAGATTATGCCACTGCATTCCAGCCTGGCAACAGAGTGAGATTCCATCTCAAAAATATATACATATACACATATTTTTATAATGTTTGTATACATAAATATATAATAAAGTTATCTTCAGACTATGTGCATAAAATGAATATGAAACGTAAATGAATTTCTTGTTTAGACTTTGGTCCCATCCCCAAGATATTTCATTATGTACATGCAAATATTCCAAAGTCCAAAAACAAACAAACAAAAACACAAAATCTGAAGCCCTTCTGGATAAGGGATACTCAACCTGTATAATGAAGGTGAGAAAAAAATTAATGGAGTCTGGTAAAATAAATTTGAAGAGATTAAAAAAGAAAAGAAAAAAAATTAACGGAATATCATAACCCAGTATCACACAACTACTAGTGCTACAATTCAGACATGGGGCCTTTTGGTCCTTTCTACTGCTCTCTGCTGCCTTTCTCAAATGAAAAAGAGAAAATGAAAAGAAACTTTCTCCAACTTCCCAGGCCCCTTTGCTTTTTGTCCTGGATTTGCCCCGGCCCAGGCAGGCTCACCATCATTGCTCCTGGGGCTGCCTTTCTAGTCCCGCTCTCTGGAGACCTCTCCAGAAGCCTGGAGCTCTTGAGTGGGCTTGCAGATGCAAGGTCTGGGGTCCCTCTGTGGAGAACCCTGGAAACACCTTCTCAGGGTCCACGGCCCCCATAGCCATTCTTTTCCCTTTTGTCTTGCAGGTCTTGTATTCCTCAGAGCCCTCTTTGCTCCATCTCTCTGCTTTTCTCCTACATTTCTCCTCCCACTTCCCCTGTCCCAAGGAAACACAGCATTCTTCTTTCAAACAACAGCACTTTGTATGTGTGTGTGTGTGAAATACAGCAAGCATAAACATGAAGCTTAATGGATAATTCTAAAGCACTACTCAATTCAAGAAAAAAAATTTTTTAAGTCCCAGTGTGATAATTCTTTTTTTTTTTTTTTTTTTTTTTTTGAGGCGGAGTCTCGTTCTGTCGCCAGGCAGGAGTGCAGTGGTGCAATCTCAGCTCACTGCAACCTCCACCTACCGGGCTCAAGTGGTTCTCCTGCTGGGACTACAGGTGCCCACAACCATGCCCGGCCTGATAATTCTTTTAAGTGTGAAAAGTAAAGCCTTTTTCCTTGAAGGCTTTAACTTTTTAAATTTTTTTGAGATGGGGTCTCCCTCTTGTTGCCCACCCTGGCTTGCAATGGTGAGATCTCGGCTAACTGCAACCTCCACCTCCTGGGTTCAGGTGGTTCTCCTGCTTCAGCCTCCCGAGTAGCTGGGATTATAGGCACATGCCACCACGCCCGACTAATTTTGGTATTTTTGGGGGGTTTTTAAATTACATGATTGTAATTATACAATTTCCACTATTCGATATTTTTTATAAAACGAGTTACAACTCACAAGATTTTCAAATGTGACAATATGTATCAAACTATATATACGCAAAGTTTACAGGCCATTAGGAAGCTTTATTTTAAAAATACATTCAGGAAAATAAACATTCATGTAACCAGTTCTCTTGGCTTTAAAAAACATGATTAGAAATATACACTGTCGGCCGGGCGCGGTGGCTCACGCCTGCAATCCCAGCACTTTGGGAGGCCGAGGTGGGCAGATCACGAGGTCGGGAGATCAAGACCATCCTGGCCAACATGGGGAAACTCCGTCTTTACTAAAAAAAATACAAAAAATTAGCCGGGCCTGGTGGCGGACACCTGTGGTCCTAGATACTCGGGAGGCTGAGGCAGGAGAATGGCATGAACCTGGGAGGTGGAGCTTGAAGTGAGCCGAGATGGCACCAATGCACTCCAGCCTGGGCAACAGAGCGAGACTCCGTCCCAAAAAAAAAAAAGAAAAAGAAAAAAGAAATATACGCTGTAAAAAAAAAAAATCAAGACAATGATTGATCAATACTGATCAGTTACATTTTAAAACTTTAATAATCTGTACATGAGTGCAGGTTAGATAAAAGTCAGCAAATAATTAATAGAAAACTACAGTACTATCATCGGATAAACATGTCGGCTGACAATTCTACCAGGTAATTGAGGTAATTTCCTACACAGTATAGGTGAATTGTTCAGTCTTTAAACATATCTGGAGTCATCTCCACTCAGTGACATGGAGAACACCCTGATGTGGGGAAATGGAAGAGCAGTAGCTAGCCTCCCCAGGGCAGTTTCAGTGGGAGAGAACATTTAAAGGAACAATGAAATAGATTTTAAAAGTTGCTTTTGGGCCGGGTGCGGCACTGCACTCCATCCTGGGAGACAGATCTAGAGTCCATCTCAAAAAAAAAAAAGTTGCTTTTGATGAGCACTGCTTTCCAAAATGCAATGATTTTTTTTAACATAGAAAGAGAAGCGGTTGAGCTATGTTAAGAACAGACATCCAGTGAGTGCACTGCTCCTGTGGCTTGGACGGTGACTGAGAAAAGGGAAGGCCCCAGGAGAGCCCTCACGCCACACACAAGCTCAGGCCATCCAGCCCAGAGGGCACACTGGCATGTGACAATGCTTGGGAACTCCTAGGCCCAAGAAAAGAGAGGTAGCAATCACCCGTGTGAGAGGGCTGGAGGGGGCCGGGCGCGGTGGCTCACGCCTGTAATCCGAGCACTTTGGGAGGCTGAGGCGGGCGGATCACAAGGTCAGGAGATCGAGACCATCCTGGCTAAGACGGTGAAACCCCATCTCTGCTAAAAATACAAAAAATTAGCCGGGTGCGTTGGCAGGCGCCTGTAGTCCCCGCTACTCAGGAGGCTGAGACGGGAGAATGGCGTGAACCCGGGAGGTGGAGCTTGCAGTGAGCCGAGATCGCGCCACTGCACTCCAGCCTGGGTGATGAGCAAGACTCCATCTCAAAAAAAAAAAAAAAAAAAAAAGAGAGGGCTGGAGGGGAGGGGAGGGGAGGAAGTAGGTGGGGGACAGGCTAAGGGCATCAAACTCAGAACGGGGGAATTCTGGAGGCTGGCAGAGCAGCGTGTTGCCAGGAAGCACTGGCTATGCCGACATTCTGCTCTCACGAGGCACTGCTCCCCAAGTCTACAAAAAACCACATCCATCCGTACTTCCAGGAACTCAGTTTTGCAGACGTTCTTCCTCCGGACTGTCCCTGACTCTTGATAATTTTGAGTCCCCAGAAAGCTTCAAGGGCACCTAAAAATATTCACTTCTAATTTTAATTCCATTGCAAACTGTCCCAGTGTACTTTCAGGGCTATTTAAGGCTCAAGGGGATCTCTCCATCTGACACACACAGTTTCATATTCCATAGCAACCAGGTCTTCTATAACAAGGACTCTTAAGTCAGAATCCCAGAAGATTTCGGGTATTTGTGGTTTCAGTTGGGGGTGAGGGGAAGAGTCCATTCTTATTCATAGCAGGAAGAACTGTCCATCCTTCAGACCCGGAGACTTCCTGGATTCTAGAGTTGGCTGCCATAAGTGTTACACTGTTGCTATTCAAACCATCCCATCATTTGGTTATTATAAGGAATGATTCCTCACCAAATCACAAGTTTCCTATGGCTAATTTCAGTGAGCCAGTTAAATAGAAGGATTTTTAGAAAGAGCCACAGTGATAGCAATACTAGGTGGAAACTTGAGCAGATAACATGAAGAGGCAGTTTATAAATGAAGAAGGACTGTGGTTCCGCTGACACCCTTCCTTTTCTTGGATGAAACACCAGGAGGCTTGTTCACCATGAGGGAGACAGTACCCACAAGAGCCGTGGCGCCCACATGTTTACATATTCTGATGGGATGAAAAATTAGCTGGGCGTGGTGGTGCACACCTGTAGTCTCAGCTACTCGGGAGGCTGAGATGGGAGGATAACTTGAGCCTGGCTGGAGGTTACAGGGTTGCAGTGACCCGAGATTGCACCACTGCACTCCAGTGTGGGGAACAGAGTAAGACTGTTTAGAAAAAAAAAAAAGTCTTGTTTTTGCTTCTAAATTATCCAGTGGGAAGTAGGAAGGGGAAGCTATGAGTTGGGCTAATAGAGATGAAATAAGATGGACTGTGTATTGTTAAGAGCTGGATGGGAAGATGGGGCTTTATTATACTGCTCTTCCTAGTTTGATATATATGTGAAAATTTCCCTCATAAAATCCTTTTTTTTTTTTTTTTGAGACGGAGTCTTGCTCTGTCACCCAGGCTGGAGTGCAGTGGCCGGATCTCAGCTCACTGCAAGCTCCGCCTCCCGGGTTTACGCCATTCTCCTGCCTCAGCCTCCCGAGTAGCTGGGACTACAGGCGGCCGCCACCTCGCCCGGCTAGTTTTTTGTATTTTTTAGTAGAGACGGGGTTTCACCGTGTTAGCCATGATGGTCTCGATCTCCTGACCTTGTGATCCGCCCGTCTCGGCCTCCCAAAGTGCTGGGATTACAGGCTTGAGCCACCGCGCCCGGCCTAATAAAATCCTTTTTAAAAACATACATACATAACTGGACACAGTAGCTCATGCCTGTAACCCCAGCACTTTGGGATGCCAAGACAGGAGAATCACTTGAGGCCAGGAGTTTCAGATCAGCCTGGGCAACATAGTGAGACCTTGTTTCTAGAAGAAAGAAAAAAAAAAAAAAAATGGCTAGGCGTGGTGGCTCACGCCTGTAATACCAGCACTTTGGGAGACTGAGGCAGGCGGATCACGAGGTCAGGAGATCGAGACCATCCTGGCTAACACAGTGAAACCCCGTCTCTACTAAAAATACAAAAAAATTAACCGGGCATGGTGGTGGGCACCTGTAGTCCCAGCTACTCAGGAGGCTGAGGCAGGAGAATGGAGTGAACCCAAGAGGCAGAGCTTGCAGTGAGCCGAGATCGCACCAGTGCACTCCAGCCTGGGTGACAGAGCGAGACTCCGTCTGAAAACAAAAACAAAAACAAAAAAACAAAAAACAAACAAACAAAGAAAAACCCACACACGCATACACATTAACTGTTAAGGACTGAATGTGAAGTCTTCAAGTTCATATATTGATTCCCTAATCCCCAGTGTGGAATGTTGGAAGATGGGGCCTTTAATCACCACCTAATTAGGTTGAGATGAGCTCATGATGGTGCAGAGTCAGATGAGATCAATGACTTCATAAGAAGAGACCATGGGCCAGGCGCGGTGGCTCACGCCTGTAATCCCAACACTTCAGGAGGCTGAGGCGGGCGGATCACGAGGTCAGGAGTTTGAGACCAGACTGGCCAACATGGGGAAACCCCATCTCTACTAAAAGTACAAAAATTAGCTGGGCGTGGTGGCACGTGCCTGTAATCCCAGCTACTTGGGAGGCTGATGCAGGAGAATCACTTGAACCCAGGAGGTGGAGGTTGCAGTGAGCCGAGATCGTGCCATTGCACTCCAGCTTGAGCAACAGAGCAAGATTCCATTTCAAAAAAAAAAAAAAAGAAAGAGAGAGACAAAAGATCCAGGTGCAGTGGCACGTGTCTGTAGTTCCAGCTACTCAGGAGGCTGAAGTGGGAGGATCACTTGAGCCCAGGAGTTTGAGGCTGTAGTGTGCTGCGATTGCACTTGTGAATAGCCACTGCACTCTGGCCTGGACAAAACAGCAAGACCCTGTCTAAAACAAACACAAAAGAAAAAAGAGAGACACCAAAGAATGTGCTCACCCCATTCTGCCCCTATGATGTGAGGCCACAGCAAGATAGGCATCTGCAAGCCAGGAAGACAGCCCTCACCAGGAAGTAAATTGGCTGGCCCCTTGATGCTGGACCTCCCAGAGTCTAGAATGTAAGAAATCAATTTCTGTTGTTTAAGCCATCCAGTCTGGTATTTAGTTATCGCAGCCCAAGCTAAGACACGCACACCTTTAACGGCTTCTTATTGCCCTTTTTTTTTCTTTTGAGACAGAGTTTCACTCTTGTCGACCAGGCTGGAGTGCAATGGTGTAATCTCAGCTCACCGCAGCTTCCACCTCCTGGGTTCAAGCAATTCTCCTACCTCAGCTTTTCGAGTAGCTGGGACTACAGGCGCCCACCACCACACCCGGCTAAATTTTTGTATTTTTAGAGACACAAGGTTTCGCTATGTTGGCCAGACTGGTCTCAAACTCCTGGCCTCAGGGGATCCACCCGCCTCAGCCTCCCAAAGTGCTGGGATTACAGGCATGAGCCATCAAGCCCAGCCCCTATTACCTTATTAAAGACCAACATTTTAAATATGCCTTACAAAGCCTCTGCCTGCTCTGCCCCTGCCTACCTCTCTAGCTGCATGTCACACTGGTCTCTCTCCTCACTCTGCATTGCAGCTGCATAGACCTTCTTTCAGTGTGGGGGTCTCCATCATCCTCCCAAGGCACCAAAAGGCCTTTGCACGTGCAATTCCCTCTAACTGGAAAACTCACACATCTTGCACTCCCAACCCCCTACCTTCACCTAATTAACTCTTACCTTCAGGTTTCAGCTGAAACATCACTTCCTATTCTTAGATTTCTATTACTAGAGTGACCATATGTCCTGGCATGACTAGCATAGCCTCATTTTACACCTATTCATTTCAGCCTAATTTCCCTCCCTCTCCCTCTCAAAAGCATCTCAGTTCAGACAATAAGTTACATGGTCATGCCAGGTGCAGTGGCTCACGCCTGTAATCTCAACACTTTGGGAGGCCGAGGCGGGTGGATCACGAGGTCAGGAGATTGAGACCATCCTGGCTAACATGGTGAAAACCCGTCTCTACTGAAAATACAAAAAATTAAACAGGCGTGGTGGCAGGCGCCTATAGTCACAGCTACTTGGGAGGCTGAGGCAAGAGAATGGCATGAACCCGGGAGGCAGAGCTTGCAGTGAGTGGAGATCACGCCACTGCACTCCAGCCTGGGCGACAAGAGTGAGACTCTGTCTCAAAAAAAAAATTTTTTAAAGTTACATGGTCATGCTATCCATGAGGAAGTCCCACCACCACATGGGTCAGCTGCCCCTGTTACATGCTCTCAGCTCTGTACAACCTGCCTTCACACACTGAAGTTTGTATTTACACATTTATTTGTGTGGATTAATATTTTTGTCCCTCACTAGTCTGAGTAAACTTTGATTGCTGGGACTGTGTTTTTTGTTCCTTCAGGATTGTATCCTCAACAGCTACCACACAGGATCACATGTTATGTACCTGGCACATGGCAGCCACTCATATTTTCTGAATCGAAGAATTTTTGCTGAATGGATAAATTTCTGTTTGGCAGGCTAATTTCTGGAACTACTCTGTACTCCCTCTGCCACTTGGAAGTATCCACTTCCAAGGCGGAAGCCTGGCATTTGTTCTCCTCAATCCTGAGCTCCTTGAGATTATGCTGGGAGAAGAGGGAAGACAGAGGAGAGAGAAGAGCCTCTGAGCTCCCAGACCTAGGAACAATGCAGGCCCGTAGTTTCCATCAGCAGTGGGATCTGCAGTCAGTCACCGTTGCAGGAGCCCCAAGACCCTGCCAGGACCTGGGGATAGAGTTGGGGTTCCACGGGGAACATGAATCTTCTACAAGCCACGTTGCCTGCCACTGGCTTTCAGGTATCAGGTAACCTCTCATAGATAACCAGTACAGACCAGAGATCAGAAAAGCTTCCCTTCTCTAATTTCCAAAACTAAAGAGCCTCAAATGAGGGCCTGTGTCTTATTCATCTGTGTATCCAAAGGCTGTCACAGCAGGCTCTTCAAGTTTTTTTGTTTTTTCGAGACGGAGTCTCACTCTGTCACCCAGGCTGGAGTGCAGTGGTGCAATCTCGGCTCACTGCAAGCTCCCCCTCCCGGGTTCGCCATTCTCCTGTCTCAGCCTCCGGAGTAGCTGGGACTACAGGCGCCAGCCACCACGCCGTGGCACCACGCCCTGTATTTTTAGTAGAGACAGAGTTTCACCGTGGTCTCGATCTGCTGACCTCGTGATCCGCCCGCCTCGGCATCCCAAAGCGCTGGGATTACAGGCGTGAGCCATCGCGCCCAGCAAAGTTTGTTGAATAGAACTGGAGTAAGGAGTTAAGCTTCTGTTTAAGTCTAGCCCAGTTCCCTGAACGGGGGACAAGATCGACACCTACTGGCTACATCAGTAACTGCAGACAGGCTCTGCACTAGCGATTTGAGAACTTGGTGGTCCGGCAGAAATACTGCTTTCACCACGACCAGATTAGTGCCAGGAGTATTGTATTAGACTATCAAATCTCCTAACATACTCAGGTGGACAAAATAAAGTACTAACTCCTAACTTAGGTACAAAAGGCCATTGACATTGAACCCTCAGTAAAATTTCGCAGTATCTCGCCCCCACCTCCCGCACACCTCTCCTTGACCCATTCTAACAGCCCTCTTCTCCCACTGGAAAAGGCACTCTTCCTTACACGGTATGCACCTTTCTCACACCTGGCAAACTGCTGCTGTCTTCAGAATCCTAGGTCAACATCAGCCAAGTCTCTTCTCCTTCTCCTTCTTTTTTGAGACTGAGTTTCGCTCTTGTTGCCCAGGCTGGAGTGCAGTGGCACGATCTCGGCTCACTGCAACCTCCGCCTTCCGGTTTCAAGCGATTCTCCGGTCTCAGTCTCCCGAGTAGCTGGGATTACAGGCGCCCGCCACCACTCCTGGCTGATTTTTTTGTATGTTTAGTAGAGACGGGGTTTCACCATATTGGCCAGGATGGTCTCAAACTCCTGACCTCGTGATCTGCCCGCCTCGGCCTCCCAAAGTGCTGGGATTGGCCGGGCGCGGTGGCTCAAGCCTGTAATCCCAGCACTTTGGGAGGCCGAGACGGGTGGATCACGAGGTCAGGAGATCGAGGCCAAAGTGCTGGGATTACAGGCGTGAGCCACCGCGCCGAGCCAAGCCAAGTCTTTTCTTGCTTGTACCTTTACGGGTGCTACTCTGACCTTCAGTTTGGGACAGAACTCAGCTCAGTGCACAGAAACCATTCCCATGCCTGACTTCCCCCATTAGACACTGAACTCTCTGGGAGTTCTATGACGAGTACATAGCAGGTTCACAAAGACTATTGGATACAGGTAGCTCCATGTTTGGACATACAGAGACCTGGGCTCTTGTCTCAATGTGCCACTAGGTTGCAGTTTCATTAACCCTAAGTAAATCATTTGATACTCTGGGCTGTTTCCACAGTGGTTTCCAACTAGTGGCAGTTTTCCTTCCCAGGAAATATTTGGCAATGCCTGGAGCCAGTTTTTGGTTGTCACAACTAGGGGAAACTATTGGCGTGCAGTGTTAGAGGCCAGGAACACTGCCACACATCCTACAACACACAGGGCGGTCCTCAAAAGCAAAGACTCACCTGGCCCCAAATGGAATGATCTACTCGATACCCACCTAACAGGGTTGCAGTGAGGCTACACCAGGAGAAGGGCAAGTCCCCAACAGGACATTAGGAAGTCTCCTGCCTGTGTCCATGAAGCATGATACAGACAGGCATGAGCAATGTGTCTGGTTGACTGAATTTGCGGATTTCAGTGCCAGAGCCTGTCAGCAAGAGGTGGGAATTCCGGATCCTTCACAAAACTAAAAAGTTTCTAATAGGACCAATTCTGCATATCCATTTTTGTATCAGGAATGAAGATGATAAATGTGAAACAACAAAAAACCATTGCAGGGAAATAATCATTAACATATGCTTGATGCCTTTGCCGAAACGGCATGTTGCACATCACAAGGAAACCAAGGAACATCATTTCCAAAGCTTTTTTTATTGAGCAAGAGGCAGTTATGGAGTGCTTTATAATATGCCAGGGACTGTGCTAAGTGCTTCAAATTCTCAGTCCTTACAACAAGCCTCTCAGAGAGTGAAAAGATAGCATTCTCTCTTTTTTTTTTTTTTTTTGAGACAGAGCCTTGCTCTGTCACACAGGCTGGAGTGCAGTGGCACAATCTCAGCTCACTGCAAGCTCTGCCTCCTCAGTTCACGCCATTCTCCTGCCTCAGCCTCCCAAGTAGCTGGGACTACAGGCACCCGCCACCATGCCCGGCTAATTTTTTTGTATTTTTAGTAGAGACGGGATTTCACCGTGTTAGCCAGGATGGTCTTGATCTCCTGACCTCGTGATCTGCCCTCCTCGGACTCCCAAAGTGCTAGGATTACAGGCCCGGCTGTATTTTCATTTTACATGAGAAGGTACACTCTGGGCTGGGCACAGTGATGCATGCCTGTAATACCAGCACTTTGGGAGGCTGAGGTGGGAGGATTGTTTGAGAGTAGCCTGGGCAACACAGGGAGACCCTGTCTCTACAAAACAAAATTAAAAACAAAAACAGGGCCGGGCGCGGTGGCTCAAGCCTGTAATCCTAGCACTTTGGGTGGCCAAGAGGGGCAGATCATGAGGTCAGGAGATCGAGACCATCCTGGCTAACATGGTGAAACCCCGTCTCTACTAAAAAATACAAAAAACTAGCCAGGCGAGGTGGCGGGCGCCTGTAATCCCAGCTACTCGGGAGGCTGAGGCAGGAAAACGGCGTAAACCCGGGAGGCAGAGCTTGCAGTGAGCTGAGATCCGACCACTGCACTCCAGCCTGGGCGACAGAGTGAGACTCCGTCTCAAAACAAACAAACAAACAAAAAACAACTAGCCAAGCGTAGTGACTACTGTAGTCCCAGCTACTCAGGAGGCTGAGGTGGGAGGATCTCAGTTACTCAGGAGACTGAGGTCAAAGTATCTGCTTGGGCCCCAGAGGCTGAGGCTGTAGTGAGCCGTGATCGTAATCGCACCACTCTACTCCAGCCTGCACAACAGAGCAAGACCCTGTCTCAAAAACAAACAAATGTAGACTTAGGTTAACCTTCCTAATACTGTTAGGCAATTTGCTAAACCTCCTCATTTGTGTAACACTCTAGCTGCAAAACATAGCACGCTCAGCTTTGCAAGGCCTAGGAGGAAATGAGTTCTGTCAGAAAAAAGCAAACAAGACTCGGAAGAGTTTTTATTGTATTATTATTATTTTGAGCCGGAGTGTTGCTTTGTTACCCAGGCTGGAGTGCAGTGGTGATCTCGGCTCAATGCAAGCTCCGCCTCCCAGGTTCATTCCATTCTCCTGCCTTAGCCTCCCCAGTAGCTGGGACTATAGGCGCCTGCCACTACGTCCGGCTAATTTTTTGTATTTTTAGTAGAGACGGGGTTTCACCGTGTTAGCCAGGATGGTCTCGATCTCCTGACCTCGTGATCTGCCCGCCTCGGCCTCCCAAAGTGCTGGGATTACAGGCGTGAGCCACCGCGCCCGGCTCTGGGAAGGGTTGTAAAATGCAAAAGAAAAGCCATAGCTTTAAACAGTAAACAGCAACCTCACAAATTATTTATCTGTTTCAAAGAGAATAAATTAATGGATGTATGTCATATTCAACTTGAAAATGAAAATGGGCTGGGCAAGGTGGCTTCCCGTCTGTAATCCCAACACTTGTGGGAGGCCAAGGCAGGCAGATAGCTTGAGCTCAGTTCGAGACCAGTCTGGGCAACATGACAAAACTCTGTCTCTACAAAAAACACAAAAATTAGCCAAATGTGGTGGCACATACCTGTGGTCCCAGCTACTCGGAAGGCTAAGGTGGGAGGATTGCTTGAGCCTGGGAGGTGGAGGTTGTAGTGAGCCAAGTTTGCACCACTGCACTTCAGCCTGGGTGACAGAGCAAGACCCTGTCTCAAAATAAATAAAAATGCCAAGGCCAGGCGTGGTGGCTCACACTTGTAATCCCAGCACTTTGGGAGGCCGAGGCAGGCAGATCACGAGGTCAGGAGTTCAAGACCCGCCTGGCCAAGATGGTGAAATGTCATCTCTACTAAAAATACAAAAATTAGCCAGGCATGGTGGCGGGTGCCTGTAATCCCAGCTACTTGGGAGGCTGAGGCAGAGAATTGCTTGAACCCGGGAGGTGGAGGTTGCAGTAAGCTGAGATTGCGCCACTGCACTCCAGTCTGGGCTAAAGTGGTATAGACATACAATGGAATATCACGCAGTCTTAAAAAGGAAGGGAATCCTGTCACCTGCTATAACATGGATGAACCTTGAGGACATCTGGCTAAGTAAAATAAGCCAGCCACAAAAAGATAATTACTACTATTCCACTCATGAGGTTGTATCTAAAGTAGTCAAAATCATAAAAACAAAGTAGAAAGATGGTGGCCAAGGGCTGGGGAGGAGGGGATATTAGTGTTTAATGAATATAGTTTCAATTTTACAAGACGAAAACGTCTTAGGTATCTGTTACACAATGTGAATATACTTAGCACTACTAAACCATACAATTAAAAAGGCAAATTTAATGTTGTGCTTTACCACTATAAAACAAAAACAAACAAAACTGAGAGAGCATTTTCATTTATCCAAGTAGTAAAGATCAATTTGGTAATTAGCGTTAGCAAGAGGGCAAAGAGGCACTTTGATAAAATGTTGCTGGAACTATACGATTAGTACAACAATTTTGGAAGGCAATAATGATCAAAATGTTATTAATAAATGCAAATATCCAGCAATCACTTTTAGGAATATTTCCTACATAAAAACATACAGATACTCAGTCTCATGTATAAGACTATCCAGTGTAACACTATTTGTAAAAGCAAAATACTTAACGTAAACTTCTGCCCCTAAAGTACTAATTTAAATAACTTAAAATGGAGTACCATGCAGCCATTAAAAATGAGCTGCTGTGTTCTATGAAATACGCTCTGAAATTGCAAAACATTGCACGTGACGAACTGCCCCATTTGTACCAGGAAAAAAAGGAGGGGAGGACTCATATAGTAGCATACCTAGAAACTGTCTGGAAGGAGACACAGAAGCAGGTTCCAGGAAACAGGACTGAGATTAATTTTTTTTTTTTTAATTTTTGAGACAGAATCTTGCTCTGTCGCCAGGCTGGAGTGCAGTGGCACGATCTCAGCTCACTGCAACCTCCACCTCCCGGCTTCAAGCAATTCTCCTGCCTTAGCCTCCCAAGTAGCTGGGATTACAGGCACGCGCCACCAAGCCCAGGTAACTTTTGTATTTTTTGTATTTTTAGTCACCCAGGCTGGAGTGCGATCGCGGCTCACTGCACCCTCCGCCTCCTGGGTTCACCCGCCATTCTGCTGCCTCAGCCTCTGGAATAGCTGGGATTACAGGCGCCCACCACCACGCCTGGCTAATTTTTGTATTTTTTAGTAGAGACGGGGTTTCACCGTGTTAGCCAGGATGGTCTCGATCTCCTGACCTTGTGATCTGCCCGCCTCGGCCTCCCAAAGTGCTTCAATTACAGTCGTCAGCCACTGCGGCCGGCCTATACTATTATTATTATTATTATTTTTTTTTTTTTTTGAGACGGAGTCTCGCTCTGTCGCCCAGGCTGGAGTGCAGTGGCCGGATCTCAGCTCACTGCAGGCTCTGCCACTCGGGTTTACACCATTCTCCTGCCTCAGCCTTCCGAGTAGCTGGGACTACAGGCGCCCGCCATCTCGCCCGGCTAGTTTTTTTTGTATTTTTTAGTAGAGACGGGGTTTCACCATGTTAGCCAGGATGGTCTGGATCTCCTGACCTCGTGATCCGCCCGTCTCGGCCTCCCAAAGTGCTGGGATTACAGGCTTGAGCCACCGTGCCCAGCCTATTATTTTTAACAACTATATTTGAAAATGGAAGCATGAAGGTGGGAAATACCAATTCACCTCTTTTCAAATACTCTTTAGATAAGCAGTTTTCAACTCCGGCTGTTCACTAGAATCACCTGGGAGCTTTAAAATACCCTAGTTCCCGGGCCTCACCAGAGAGCACCAGGGTCTGACTCAATAGGTCTCAGGATGAGCCCGAGTATTCGTGATTCTTATTTGTTTATTATACTTTAAGTTCCAGGGTACGTGTGCACAATGTGTAGGTTTGTTACATATGTATACATGTGCCATGTTGGTGTGCTGCACCCACTAACTCATCATTTACATTAGGTGTATCTCCTAATGCTCTCCCTCCCCCCTCCCCCCACCGCACGACAGGCCCTGGTGTGTGATGTTCCCCACTCTGTGTACAAGTGTTCTCACTGTTCAATTCCTACCTGTGAGGGACAGCATGCAGAGTTTGGTTTTCTGTCCCGTGAAGTTTGCTAAGAATAATGGTTTCGAGCTTCATCCATGTCCCTACAAAGGACACGAACTCATCCTTTTCTATGGCTGCATAGTATCCCATGGCGTATATGAGCCACATTTTCTTAATCCAGTCTATCCATTGATGGACATTTGGGTTGGTTCCAAGTCTTTGCTATTGTGAATAGTGCCACAATAAACATACATGTGCATGTGTCTTTATATAGCAGCATGATTTCTAATCCTTTGGGTATATACCAAGTAATGGCATGGCTAGGTCAAATGGTATTTCTAGTTCTAGATCCTTGAGGAGTCACCACACTGTCTTCCACAATGGTTGAACTAGTTTACAGTCCCACCAACAGTGTAAAAGTGTTCCTATTTCTCCACATCCTCTCTAGCACCTGTTGTTTCCTGACTTTTTAATGACTGCCATTCTAACTGGTGTGAGATGGTATCTCTTTGTGGTTTTGATTTGCGAGTATCCATGTTTCTAAGTTCCCCAGATGATTCTGATTTTCAGCTGATGTCTTAGGAATTGCTGATTTAGACCAGGAATTGGCAAACTTCTTCTGTAAAGGGCCACATCCTAAATATCGTAGGCTTTGTGGGCCATTGATAAGATCTCTGTCACATATTCTCTCTCTTTTTAAAAGACCTTTACAAATGTAAAAACCATTATTAGTTCCTAGGTAATATAAAAACAAGCCATGGGCTGGATTTGACCCATAGGCCATTTTGCCAACCCCCAATTTGGACTATGCACAGGCTAGAATATAGCCTGGAAAAGGCACCGTGAGACAAGCTGTGGCCAAGAAAACCCTGCAAGCTGCTGCCAAAAAGCCTCTGCAGTGAAATCACAGGTCCAGACTCCTATAACTGGCACCAAAGTTTTTCTGGTTTGAGTAGGGGGTGGAAGGGGTTTAGACTCACAATAATAAAACTCCCAAGACACATTATAAACCAGCCAGTTTATTATTTTGTAGTAAGATGTAGAACTTTTACCATGCAGACTGAAATATCTGTGTCAGCATGAACAGTACATTTTCTTCCTAGAGGCAGTTAACATGGAAAACCAGGTTATTATCAGGTTATTTAGCAAGTATAGAATCCAAACAAGAGGAGACTAATTTTAAGACCTGTAACTCATCCATGAAGGCTTGGGGCACACTTTCCTACCACCGGAACGCCTTAGCCTCCAGAAAGCTGTGGACTCTTCCCTCTCCATCTTGGTCTCGCTGAGTACCACCACTGCTCAGTCACTTCCTTCAGCCATACCGTCAGGCCAGCTTGGCCTAAGAGCTGTATCTCTGGTCACTGGTTTGTGTTGTTACAGCCACTGTTACTAACAGTTAAGGTTCTGAAGGGGGCATGTCAATTGCTCCCAGGTACCAACTACGAGACACAATCATCCTATTAGTTTGTTCTCCCAAACCCACTCCACTCAAGTTTATCAGGTAATATGCTCTGTAAGGTTCTTTCCAACCCCATTAGCACATACATAGATTACCTATAATTTCACCTAATGTAATCTACCTTCCTACTGAGGATTGAGGTTTTAACGTTTTTTTCCCCCCCACTTTCTTGATCAGTGATTTCCAACCATGTAGGAATTAATGAAACCAATTCTGTATCACCACTGCAACCAAGACAGCGATACCAAGTAATATATATTTTTCAAACTAATGTCATTTTGTTCTCTATACTGTAAAAAATGAGAAGATGCAGTCCTCAACTTAGTACTCAATACTAGGAAGGGTGAAGTTGTCAAAAAATGTCTTTCAACAGTAGAAAAGTTTGCTTTCAAATTAACAAACAAGGCATGTTTTGCAAACATCATGTAATGATAAAATTACAGAAAAAAAATGTATTCAGTATGACCCATGGCACATGCCACACTAGAATTCTGCCTGTAACAAAACAGTGAATTTTATCCCAAAAAGTAGGTCAGGTCCATGCTGGCTAAAAACTTCAGTCCCAGACCCAATAAATGAAGATGAAATACATACTGCATGCTTAACAGATATTGCATATACATCAATAATTCTTTAATGCCCCTCTCTAGGGTTTTGAGGGAAGGAGGGATGAAATGTGGACATGTGCACTCACAAAGGCAGAATTTTCTTCCAATTATAAAAAGTCACACCTGACCCTTTACTATGTTTTGGGCAACAGCCAAGATTTTATCTGTGGGAATCCACCTTTGAAAATCACAACAAAAATCAATAGGAAATGATTTAATATAAAATATACAAATTTCTCAGTATGAGGACTTCCACAGAAAAGTAAGGAGACAACAATGAAAATGAATTTTCTTTAAAAATAACATTCCCTTATTTTGTCCCTGCTACTCAACACTCAAAAACAAGTCTGTACAAAACTAGGAACAGAGAAAAGGACCAGAGAGGATGTTACATTGTAAAGTCTTAGGACCTACCCTAAACTTCTGTCCTCATTGAGACCCTCACCTAGAGAGACAGGTTCCCAGGTCCACTGGAGAAAGTGAGTAGTCTCCGATCATAACCCTTGCTTCACCAAAGATGGCCTCAGGTCACTCACTGTCAAACTTAATGGAATTGACCTGGACAGAGATTGAGCCTCCCCGGTAGCTGCCCCGCTTCTTCTTGGTTTTCTCATGCCGGAAGGACTTGCCTTTGGTGAACTTCAAAACCTGATTGGCTCGCTCTCCCCAGTCTCCAGCTGCACCTCGCTGGTAAGTAGAGAGGGGGATTAACACAGAGGAGGACCATGCCAGGGCCCTGTCACTTTATTCTTTCTACTCCCTGCTCAAGGCAACCTGAACCCAGAGAAGATTCCCACCAACCTGAACCAAGAGCTATCCCCTCTGACAGTACCTATCCTCCCTCTCAAGAATGGCACAGATCTCTCTCTCACCTTGGCATCAAAGGAATTGTCTGCAACTCGTGAATCCACCTCAATTTCCTCCTCCCTGACCCTTCGGAATGGGGATGATGCCCTTTTTTCTCCCTACAGAAGTAGGAAATGAAAGACAGAGTGGTCACGTAACAGCTCTTCTGAGTGATACACATGGACACATGTGCCAGGTCATGCCAGGAAGAGCTGTCAAGATGATCCTAGATTTTTCTACTTTTAAAGAGCTGGTTCCTGAGAGGAAAGTGAGACAACTTACTTTCTTCCTTTTTGGAAATGTGTTAGGGGTCTGAAGCTTTATCTTCTTGGCCTGAGGAGTCTCTGCCTCCTTGGCAGCCTCATTCTGCTTCCGCTTCTTTAATGAACCTACAAAACAAAAAGCCAGACTCAGGCCAAGTACAGTGGCTCACAACTGTAACCCCAGCATTTTGGGAGGCCAAGGTAGGAGGATTGCTTGAGCCCAGGAAATTGAGATCAGCCAGGGCAATATAGTGAGATTCTTTTGTCTCTATAAAAAGTTAAAAAATGAGCCAGACATGGTGGTGCATGCTTGTCATCCCGGCTACTCAGGAGGCTAAAGTGAAAAGATC
Source organism: Piliocolobus tephrosceles (assembly GCF_002776525.5). Lineage (NCBI taxonomy): Eukaryota > Metazoa > Chordata > Mammalia > Primates > Cercopithecidae > Piliocolobus > Piliocolobus tephrosceles. The sequence continues at coordinate 31,514,459 of NC_045442.1, forward strand.
ACCTGAGCCCATGAAGTTAAGGCTGCACAAGCCGTGATCATGCCACTGCACCCCAGCCTGGGTGACAGAGTAAGATTCTATTAAAAAAAAAAAAAAAAAAAAAAAAGGAGACCAGTTTCCTGTTCTTCCTCCCAGTTTCCACAACTGGAAGCCCAGTGGTGGGCCTCCTCTCACTACTCTACTCTCAAAGAGTTTATCCTATCCTGATTTGGGGGGACAAAACCCAGAGGGCATGTTTACTGGGTACCGACCTGATTTGGAAACTGCCACTGCTGCCTTTTTCTTTTCTTCTTCCTCTTCCTCGCTGTTCTTAGCTTCTTTTCCATTCTGGGCAGTCAGTGCAGAGGTGCCATTGGCCTTGGGGGCTTGTGGTCTGGGAGAGCCCTTGCCCTTGGGCTTCTCTTCCTCCTCCTCCTCACTGGAGTCATCAGAGGAAGAACTGCTGCTGCTCTCAGTCTTTCCTTTCTTTGCAGAGGCTGGCTTGGAAGGGGCTGCACCTCCTGCTACCTTCTGTGGCTTCTTCTTAACTGCAGACTTAGATGTCTTCTCTTCCTCCTCCTCCTCCTTACTGCTGGAGCTGTCTGAATCAGAGCTGCTGTCCCTACTACCCTGAGGAGCCTGCTTGGCAGGCAGAGGTGGAGCTGCTTTGGCAGTCACCTTGAGCTTAGTGGTGGCCACCGTCTTCTTTGTCTTCTCCTCCTCACTGGAGCTGCTCTCTTCCTCACTGGAGCTGCTGTCAGCCTTTCTCATCGGAGGCTTCTGGCCACCACCCACAGGTTGCTTGGGGGTTGCAGCTGCCTTTGCTGCAGGTGACTTGATGGTGACAGCTGGCTTATTTGAAGAATTCTTGGTGGTACCAGCTGGCTTATTTGAAGAATTCTTGGTGGTACCAGCTGGCTTATTTGAAGAATTCTTGGTGGTACCAGCTGGCTTGGAAGGAGCTTCATCATCCTCAGAGCTGTCAGAGTCTAGATACAGAGGGATGGAATCAACAGCTCCCCGATTCAGATTCAGGGGAGCCCTTAGCAGCTGCCTGAGAGCAGCTGAACTGAGGGCCTCCATATGCCTTACCTGAGCTGTCTGAAGAGCTCTCTGCTGCTTTCTTTGCTGGAGGTGGTTTAGTGGTTGCTTTAGAGACGACTGCCTTAGTTGGGGGTTTCTTCTCTTCTTCAGAACTTGAATCTGAGGAGAACCTGTAGCATTATGCTGGGTCCAGAGTCCCAACCCAACCAGGACAGCAATAAAAAGAATGCGAAGACACACACAGAGCCTTAGCTCTGTCTTGCTTTAAGCAAAACGCAATGGAGGGATGGAAGGCTTTCTCTCTCCCTTATTCCTCATCCCCTCCTCCAGACCCACACTGAGGGGAGGCTGCATCCCTCTGACTCACCAGACTCATCACTGCTGTCTTCACTGCTTTCCACAGGCTGCTGCTTCTCCACAGCTTTCTTGGGAGGCTGGGTTCCCAGAGACTTCTTTGGTGGGGGAGCAGAAGGTGGGGGGACTGAACTGTAGGGACCTGTTTAAAAAGGATAGTGTGATGGTTTTAAGATATGTCTACAAATTTTTTGATACTACTTTCTTCTAGAAATTAAGCTTAATTCCCCTTGAGTATGGGCCAGAATCAATGACTCAGTTCTAACAGAACACAGTGTCACTTCTGAGTCTAAGTTTTACAAGGCATTGGAGAGTCCTCCTTGCTTTCCCAGATCACTAGTACTGGGAGAAGCTAGCTGTCATGTCATGAGGCAGCTCAATGGAGAGGTCCATGTGATGACTGAAGCTGGGCCCTGACCACAGTCATACAGCTTCACTCTCCATGTCCAGTCACCTGGTTTATTTTTCAGGGGTTTTTTTTGCTCCTCTTCCTCCTCACTGGAGGAATCCTCACTGCTGGAACTCTTCTGGGTAGGGGTGGCAACTGCTTTCACTGGGGCCTTGGCCACAACTTGCTTTTTAGGTACAGTCTGCATTGGAAAGAAAACTGATTACCACAGCAAAATGCTGATCCAACCAATCCTGCCAGGGAATGGAGACACACACACATCCCACCCTGGTCACCTCTATCCCTGACCGAAGTTATGGCCCAGACCTTTTTGGGGGTGGCTGCTGCCTTTTCCTCCTCTGAGTCATCACTGCTGCTGCTGCTGCTGCTGCTGCTGCTATTGGCTGCTTTACCATTGGCTACTTTAGGTGCTGCTCGAGCTGGAATACCCAAGAAAAAGAAAGAGTAAGGAGTATTAGGGCAAGTCAGGACCATGAAAAACCTCCTTCCTATGAGCAGAGAACTTAGGAGTCCACTAATTCCCTTTTTTTTTTTTCTGAGATGGAGTCTGGCTCTGACTCTGTCGCACAGAGCAGTGTGCAGTGGTTCAAGCAACTCTCCTGCCTCAGCCTCTGGAGTAGCCGGGATTATAGGTGCCCACCACCATGCCCAGCTAGTTTTTTTATTTTTGGTAGAAACAAGGTTTCACCATGTTGGCCAGGCTGGTCTTGAACTCCTGACCTCAAGCAATCAGCCTGCCTCAGCCTCCCAAAGTGCTGGGATTATAGGCGTGAGCCACTGTGCCTGGCCAGGAGTCCACCAATTCTTTCAACTTTAGAGCAACCATCAAGGAGAATGCCATGGTTTACCACATCAAAGGATGCCTTTCCTATCCCATGGCAGGAATAAAACTAAGAAAAGATGACATAAATAATCTCAATACGCCCTCTAAAATCTTTCACTTCAACCTGTATTCAGAGAAATAACCTAACCCTCAAGTTACAGAAAAAAAGAAAAATTCTCATTTGTCTCACAGAATGACGTACAAGAATAAAAAAGGCAGTGAAAAGCACAACAAATAGATATTTAAGTGGTTACAGTGGAATGGGATGTGTGAGAACATAAAATGTCTATGAAATGTCACAAAAAAATACCAAATGGACATCATTTTTAAAAATACACATTTTTCCTTGCTGCAATAGCTGTTTCTCTATTTACCAGCTCCTAAGAAATCTTGTTATTAGTAAAATCTTTACAATTAAAAGACCAGTAATCAATACCTCCAGTTCAGTAAACAGTACCATTTCACCCCTGTGCCAAAATCAGCAGTTTTAACACCAGTCCCCAGAGCAATCTGGTCCCCAGCCCAGCCTCTTGGGAACGGAAACAGTACCTGGTTTGGGAGTGGCTTTAGCCTGAGCTTTAGCTGCCACAGGTGTTATCTTTGGCTTCTGGTTCTTTGGTGGCTCATCCGCGGAGCTTGAGTCAGAATCAGAATCAGAGCTCTTGGCCTTCTTAGGAGGAGCTTTGGCTGCCTTGGCTTGGGGCTTAATTCCCTTCTGTTAGAAAAGACACAAGGAGAGAAATCAACAAAAGCTTCCAGGTACCCAAAGGGCATCCTATGTTCCTTTTATTTTTAGGGGCTTAATGCAGCAGTAAGAGCAAGAGAAAGCTAAGGACAGGATATAGAAAGGGCAAAAAACTCTTAAGAAACAACAAAGTTCAGCCACTTGATACACTGGCCCTGTTCCTGCCAAAGCTCCCAAGAAAACACACTCTCTTATTCTTGGAGCCCTGAATAGTGTCCCAGAAGAACCCAAACTCCTCAAGCAGAATGGGTTTAATTTCCTCTAGATTCCGATCCTGACCTCAACCTCACAAATCCCTTCCAGACCTCATATTTTTATCAGCTCCCTGAAAATCCCCAGATTTTCTTCCTCATAATCACCTATTGTATTGCCGGCATCACTCCTTGGTTACAAGTTAGAGGCCAAGATTTTGGTTTCTTCCTTTCCAATCCTTAAACCCCCTTTTCTTCCCAGAGCTGCAAACCTGGACAGGCTGTTTCTTTTGGTCCTCCTCCTCCTCATCACTGGACTCTTCACTGCTGCTGCTCTCTGATGCTTTGGCTGCAGCCTTCCCAGGAGGCAGACCAACTCGCTTGGCAGGTATAGCTGAACAAAAACACAGGTCCCAGTAAGAACCACCCATGTGAAACAAGCAGGCTATAAATTCTTTTCCTGGCACCACCGAGCCCATCCGCTACTTTGCTTACCAGCCTTCTTTGCTGGAGGCCCTTGAAATTCCTCCTCCTCCTCGCTGCTGTCCTCACTACTGTCACTGGATGAGGCCTTCTTCTTAGCTTTCTTAGCCACTGGTCCATTTGCCTGTAACTTTCGCTCTGGGGCCTTGGCAGACCTGCTAAGGTAGATTAGACCAATTTCTAGGAGACTGGAATCTTCCCAAACCAAGAAACATAGCCCAGCCCACCTTGGGGGAGAAATAGCCAAAATGGAACAGGAAAGGCTTACTTGAGCCAGAAGCTATAGATGTCTAAGAGGGAAGAGGCATTGGCATCCTGCTGTGTCTGTAGAAGAAAAGAGCTGGGTAAGGAAATTATTTTATCCTGCTTATGCTTTCATTAAATGTGGACTGTTATATACATAATTACTAAATTTGGTATAAATGTTACATCTTCATAAAACTTTTGCTACGTGCATAAATCAGGAAAAAAATATTCTGTTTGTGGATTTCCCAATTTCTGATCTAAAAAACTTGGGCTATTCCCATGTTTGTGGCACCATCTAACCCCCTGCTCGCCAATCTATATTGACCAAAGTCCTAAAAAAAAAAAAAAAAAAAATCAGCCAGTCACAGTGGCTCATGCTTGTAATCCCAGCACTTTGGGAGGCTGAGACAGGCAGATCAAGAGGTCAGGAGTTCGAGACCAGCCTGGCCAAAACAGTGAAACCCCCTCTCTACTAAAACAAAAATTAGCCCAGCGTGATGGCACACGTCTGTAATCCTAACTACTTGGGAGGCTGAAGCAGGAGAATCGCTTGAACCAAGGAGGCGGAGGTTGCAGTGAGCCGAGATCGCGCCACTGCACTCCAGCCTGGGCAACAAGAGTAAGACTCTATCTCAAAAAAAAAAAAAAAAATCACTTTTGACTGGACACAGTGGCTCATGCCTGTTATCTCAGCACTTTGGGAGGCTGAGACAGGAGGATCACTGGATGCCAGGAGTTCACGACCAGCCTGAGCAACACAGTAAGACCTCCATATGCCAAAAAAAAAAAGCTCACTCCCTTTACTTTAGCAATGTAGTATCTATGGAGAAACCCCGTCTCCTAGCCGGGTGTGGTGGCAGATGCCTGTAATCCCTGGTACTCAGGAGGCTGAGGCAGGAGAATCGCTTGAACCCCGGAGGCGGAGGCTGTAGTGAGCTTAGTGAGCTGAGATCGCGCCACTGCACTCCAGCTTGGGCGACAGACCAAGACCCTGTCTCAAAAAAAAAAAAAAAAAAGAAACAAACAAACAAGACTGGTGAGTACTGTATTGAATGTAAAGAATCGCATTTAGGGGCCAGGCACGGTGGCTCAGGCCTGTAATCCCAGCACTTTGGGAGGCTGAGGTAGGCAAATCATGAGAGCAGGAGTTCGAGACCAGCCTGACCAACATGGTAAAACCCTGTCTACCAAAAACACAAAAACTTAGCTGGGCGTGGTGGTGCACACCTGTAATCCCAGCTACTCAGGAGGCTGAGGCAGGAGAATCACTTTAACCCAGGAGGCTGAGGTTGCAGTAAGCTGAAATGACACCATTATACTCCAGCCTGGGCGACAGAGCAAGTCTCAAAAAAAAAAAAAAAAGAACTGCATTTAGGCCAGGAGCAGTGGTTCACACCTATAATCTAAAACTTTGGCAGGCTGAGGCAGGAGGATCACTGAAAGACAGGAGTTCAAGACCACTGGGCAAAACAGTGAGACCTCCATCTCTCTCTCTCTTTTTTTTTTTTTTTTTGAGACTGAGTTTCGCTCTTGGTCGCCCAAGCTGGAGTGCAATGGCACTGCAGTGGCGTGGCCTGTGGTGGCTAAACGCCTGTAATCCCAACACTTTGTGAGGCTGAGGCGGGTGGATCACCTGAGATCGGGAGTTGGAGACCAGCCTGACCAACATGGAGAAACCCCGTCTCTACTAAAAATACAAAATTAGCCAAGCGGGGTGGCACATGCTTGTAATAATCCCAGCTACTTGGGAGGCCAATGCAGGAGAATCGCTTGAACCCGGGAGGTAGAGGTTGTGGTGAGGTGAGATTGCGCCATTGCACTCCAGCCTGGGCAACAAGAGCGAAACTCTGTCTCGAAAAAAAAAAAAAAAAAAATTAGCCAGGTGTGGTGGCACATGTCTGTAGTCCTAGCTACTCCAGTGACTGAGGCAGGAGGATTGCCTGAGCCCAGGAGTTCAAGGCTACAGTGAACTATGATTGCATTACTGTACTCCAGCCTGGGCAACAGAGTGAGACCCTCTAAAAGAAACAAACACACACAAAACAATACACATAAGAGTACAGAATCAGGCCAGGCGCAGTGGCTCACACCTGTAATCCCAACACTTTGGGAGGCCAAGATGGGCAGATCACCTGATCAGGAATTTGAGACCAGCCTGGCCAGTATGATGAAACCCCATCTCTACTAAAGATACAAACATTAGCTGGGCATGGTGGTGGGCGCCTGTAATCCCAGCTATTCGGGAGGCTGAGGCATAAGAATCGCTTGAACCTGAGAAGTGAAGGTTGCGGTGAGCCGAGATTGCACCACTGCACTGCCGCCTGGGCAATAGAGTGAGACTCTGGGGTACAAAAAAGAGTAAAGGACCAGAGTCAGGACACATGGGAACTCACCTTTGGACAAATTACTTAGTTTCCCTGAGATTATTTTATTCTCTATAAAATGGAGATAATACTACACATCTCATTAAGTTATTGAGAGGATAAGACATACTGCATGTTGGCCGGGTGCAGTGGCTCACACCTGTAATCCCAGCACTTTGGGAGGCCCAGGTGGTGGATTTCTTGAGGTCAGGAGTTCAAAAGCAGCCTGGCCAACACGGTGAAACCCCGTCTCTATTAAAAATAAAAAAAAAAAATTAGCTGGGCTTGGTGGGGCACACCTGTAGGCCCAGCTACTTGGGAAGCTGAGGCAGGAGAATCACTTCAGCAGAGGTTGCAGCGAGCTGAGATCATGCCACTGCACTCCAGCCTGGCAACAGAGCCAGACTCTGCCTCAAAAAAAAAAAAAAAAAAAAATTAAATGCATGTAAAGGGCTTAGCTCCTGACCTTAGTAAACTCTTCACAAAGATTAGCTTTCCTCACATAAAACCATTTCAGAATCCTAATTCTGAGGCCAGGCACGGTGTCTCACGCCTGTAATCCCAGCACTTTGGGAGGCCGAGGCAGGTGGATTTCTTGAGGTCAGGAGTTCAAGGCCAGCCTGGTCAACATGGTGAAACCCTGTCTCTACTAAAAATACAAAAATCAGCCGGGTGTGGCAGTGCGCGCCTGTAATCCCAGCTACTCGGGAGGCTGAGGCAGGAGAATCACTTGAATTTGGGAGGCGGAGGTTACAATGAGCTGAGATCGCACCATTGCACTCCAGCTTGGGCAACTGCCCTCCAGACTGGGCAACAGAGACTCCGTCTCAAAAAAAAAAACAAAAAAAAAAATGAATCCTAATTCTGAAATGTCCAATTCTATTCAGTCTACTGTGAAAGTACTCTCTGCAGTCTCCTTAACAGTCAACTCTAAACAGTTTCATTAAGAAAGCAGTTAGATCACATGGCAGCATGTCCCAGCTTAAGGAAGATATGAAGCTGATCTGATTCTTTGCTTTTGTAGCCTGATTCTGCTAAAAGTGCAAGCCATCCTTTCTAGTCATGCTATCATCCCCGCAGAAGACCTCCTCCCTCTCCTCCCTCAAGGTCGCTTCCCATGCAGGGACGTCTGTTGATGTGAAAGATTACAAACCTTTCACATTCCTGGTTCTCTTACTCTCACATGTGTTTGGAGCATCCTAAATTGCCATAATTATGGTACAGCTTTAACTTCTACAAGATTCCTCTGCACCAGCACTGAGACTGCTACTCTTACACATCATCTTACTGAAATTCACAAAAATCCTATAAAGTGGATGATGACATCCCTGTAGAAAGACTCAGAGAGGTTAAATAAACTGCCCGGGTCACGTATCTAAAAAGTGACAGAGCCTGGTCCCAAACCTAGGTTTGTTTGATTCCATTAGCCAAAGCTCCAAGGCCACTACTATGCCTGCTTGGTAGGGCTGTTTATGATGCTCAATTCTCATCGGTGTAACTCAAAACAAAACTCTGCTTCTACTTCCATTCATTTTCTTCTTTACTAACGAAAATCCCGGCCTTCATTCTAAAGCAATTTCACTTGCTTTTGAAGCCCAGTAAATGTGACTGAGGGTAAGGTCAAATCGCGGTTTGCCTCACCCAACGAAAAGCACCCCAGAAGAACCAGATGCCGAAGAACCAACGTCCTCAGTGGGACAAGGCTCTAGCTCCCCGCTGCACTCTGCCAGCCATGTGACTTCGGGCCACGAGGCTCCCACGCTGCCGCCGCTGCACGGCTCCACAAGAAAAAAAGCAACAAGACTCAGCGATATCTAGTCAGAACTGGAGGAAGAGGAGCGACCGAGGCCGCAGGCTTTCTCTGGGCACTGCCCAGGGGTCGGCGTAAAGGCCTTGCAGACAAGATTGCAAGGCCTTTCTTGGCGGACCCCACAGACTTCCCCACCTGCAAACCTAAGCACGTCAGGGCCTGAAGCTTTGTGGTCATCTCAGCCCGGTCCCCACCCCAAGCCCGGAACTCACAGCTCCTGTCGCTTTGGCGAACTTATTGGCCACCTCCGAGAGTTGGTTATCGCGCAGGAAGCCGAGCACGAGGGGATACAGGTCGCTGGGAACCACGCGGCGCAAGCCGGCGTCCGCCATCCTCCCGGCAATACGCGTCACTACCGTCGTCGACGCAGCACGACTCAGGAACCCAACAGGGGCAGTGGGCGGGGCCCGTGTACATCATTGCGCCGCGCGGGCGCATAGCGGAAAGGGCGGGGCTCCACAGGACAGTCCCACCTCCACTTCAGAGGTAGGGTAGACGGGAAATCTATAAACTCTTTCCGGTCCCACGCGTATCGCCATCTTGGTTAAGGGCGGAGCCCACTGGCCGCCAGTTTGTGGAGGAGGAGCCCTGACGTCAAGGGTCACGCCCTCGGCTTGGCGGGAAACTCGGGACTTCCCGCGCTGTCTTTCTAGGGGAGGTACCTTTTCTCAGAGCAGCGGTTTCCCGCGCCCCTGCTGGGATTCGGATTCCAGAGTAATGAGTGGACAAGCGGGCTCGAACAGTCCTTCCCCGTTCTAGACTTGGTCTACAAGATCTCCCAACCGCCCCCACTGGCGCACTGGCGCGGCCAATGGATTCTCGCCCTTCATCTTCATTGCCTCCAACACCCAGGGAGGCCCTTTCTGATACCATCCCAGCCTCCAGACTCCTGCCTCTGCTGCAGAGGCTCCTTCAAGTTATCCGTCGTGAGGGTGGGAGGTGTTGTTCAGAGGATCCTTCAAGTTATCGGTCGTGAGGGTGGCAAGTGTTGATTTCCAAGCCGCCCTTCCCATTCCCTTTATATTCCGCCTTAGGTCAGCTCCATGAAGAGGAAAGATGTCATGCACCAAACCTGAATCACACACACCAACCATCTCTTCAAGCTTAAGAGATTGTTGAAAATAACCCTTCTGGCCGGGCGCAGTGGCTCAAGCCTGTAATCCCAGCACTTTGGGAGGCCGAAAGGGGCGGATCACGAGGTCAGGAGATCGAAACCATCCCGGCTAACACGGTGAAACCCCATCTCTACTAAAAAATATGAAAAACTAGCCGGGCGAGGTGGCGGGTGCCTGTAGTCCCAGCTACTCGGGAGGCGGAGCTTGCAGTGAGCCGAGATCCGGCCACTGCACTCCAGCCTGGACGACAGAGCGAGACTCTGTCTCAAAAAAAAAAAAAAGGAAATAACCCTTCTTTCTCCGGGGTCAGAGTTCACACTCTCCCTTTGTCATGAGTAACTCCAATATCAATGCTCACATCTACCAAGTTAATTCCAAGCTCTGCCACATTTCAGATCATATTAGCAGTTAGCAATCGCTTCAATCCTACCCACTACCCCTTGGCTACCTCCCACTAATGCCGCTCAAGGAGGATAAGGATTCTCATGGAACACACCTCTCCTTTGCCTTTCTCCAGACACCCCCCTCTCCTGTATAAAACTGGCCAGACACAGTGGCTCACACCTGTTACCTCAACACTTTGGAAGGCCGAGATGGGAAGATCCCTTGAGCCCAGGAGTTAGAGGTCAGCCTGGACAACATAATGAAACCCCCCCCCTTTCTACAAATTTTAAAGATTAGCCAAGTGTAGTGGCATGCACCTGTGTCTCACCTACTTGGGAGGCTGAGGCGGGAGGATGAACTGAGCCAGGGAGGTCACAGCTGCAATGAGCCATGATCCTGCCACTGCAATCCAGCCTGGGTCACAGAGTGAGATCCTATCTCAAAAATCAAAAACAAAGCCAGGCACGGTGGTTCACGCCTGTAATCTCAGCACTTTGGGAGGCCCAGGTGGGTGGATCACCTAGGTCAGGAGTTCAAGAACAGCTCTGGCCAACATGGTGAAACCCTTTCTCTACTAAAAATACAAAAAATTAGCCAGGCATGGTGACAGGTGCCTGTAATCCCAGCTACTCAGGAAGCTGAGGCAGGATAATCATTTGAACCCACAAGGCAGAGGTTGCAGTGAGCCAAAATTGTGCCACTGCACACCAGCCTGGGAGACAGAACAAGACTCCATTTCAAAAACAAAAAAAAGGCAAAAAACCAAAAAACTCCACAGTTCCCTCTTCCCCATGCTTCCTATTCTACCCACATGCATGCATTATTATTTCTTTTTTTTTGAGACGGAGTCTCACTCTGTCACCCAGGCTGGAGTGCAGTGGCACAATCTGGGCTCACTGCAAGCTCCGCCTCCTGGGTTCATGCCATTCTTTTGCCTCAGCCTCCTGAGTAGCTAGGACTACAGGCACCCGCCACCACACCTGGCCAATTGTTTGTACTTTCAGTAGAGACAGGGTTTCACCATGTTGGCCAGGATGGTCTCGATCTCCTGACTTCGTGATTCACCCGCCTCTGCCTCCCAAAGTGCTGGGATTACAGGCGTGAGCCACCACGCCCGACATGCATTATTTAAAACATTTGAGCACCTGTTGTGCCATGCAGTGTGCTCAAACTATTATAAAATGATGAACATAACTGACATGATGAATGTATACACCAGTCCCAGTTTAGAAAACCTTTCTTTGGAACAAGTGTGAGCTTCTCTAGGTCCTTGTTATCAAAAACCCTTCCTGGACGGTGTCATCCCATTGTCAGAATCTACATTCTAGAAAGATCACTAGATGATTCAAATTCCCTTTAAAGTTGAGAAGTACTGTCCTAAATGACTCATTTCAGACAATACATCTGAAGAACCAAGTTTCAAATCCAGTGGGATTTTTGCACCTGACCAGGGAGAGGCATGTCCCTGGACCATGTTCAGATAGGAAAAGTGAATACATTTGGCATTAGCACCATACAAAGAAGCACAACAGCAGTTGGGAGTTCTCTCTAGTTGATGTTTATTAGTCTGCATAGTGACTTATATTCCAAACACTGGGGATCCCCTCAGCCCCACCTATCTTACATAGGAATGCAAGTTAACTTGTTTCAATACCTGTTATAAAAAAACAAATACCCGTTGTAAAAAATCTGATTCAACACATTTTTTATTTCACTTTTTTCCATTTCTTTATAAAACAGTCATCTCACTAGCAGCTCTCTCCCCTAGAGCAGGGGAAGGGGTGGAGGAGGTTGGGCACCTCCAAAGGAGAAAAAGGGTAGCAGGGAAGGGCCCAAGGTTACCTCCTGAGGTTCTTCTGGGCCTGTTTCAACAATGTGTCAAAGTCAAGAGAATCAAATTTGCTCTTTACAGGTGCAGGGTCAAAGTCTTCCCGGTTGGAGTCTATAAAGGTAAAGACAAACTTCAAGGTCTCTGACCACACTTCCCAACCACAGGGTCTGCAAATGGCTATTTCCCATCCCAAAAACGGATGGAGTGAAAACTGCTCTAACTTTAAGTCAGAGATAGGAGAGTCCCCATTTGGGTCTTTTTTTGTTTTTTCACCCCTTGGGTCTTTTTTTGTTTTTTCAGACAGAGTCTCGCTCTGCTGCCCAGGCTGGAGTGCAGTGTTGTGATCTCGGCTCACTGCAATCTCTGCCTCCCAGGTTCAAGCAATTCTCCTGCCTCAGCCTCCCGAGTAGCTGGGATTACAGGTGCGTGCCACCACCTCCAGCTAATTTTTTCTATTTTTGGTAGAGACGGGGCTTCATCATGTTGGCCAGGCTGGTCTTGAACTCCTGACCTCGTGATCTGCCCACCTCGGCCTCCCAAAGTGCTAGGATTACAGGCGTGAGCCACTGCACCCAGCCCCCTTGGGTTCTTTGTATGTCAAACTAAGATAAGTCTGCCTAGCCCCACTCACAAAGGGTTAGGAACCCTTCTGGGGAGGGGATGAAGTATTCCAAAGCTTTAGGCCCTCCCTCCACTCACCAAGATCAGAATAACTCCTCTTGCAGAACTGCCTTCGGCCCCCAAAGCAGAGATCAAAGGGCTGCTCATCTGCCTGCCGCAGCTTGTGGCCACTCTCGATGGCTGCAAATGCCTCCTCAGCATAGCGATAAGTGACGAAGCCGTAGTTGTCCCTGGTAGGAGGAGGGTAAGGCAGGGGCTGGAGTGACTATATGGGCCCATGCCATGGAGGAGACACAGCACCCCAGGGTACAGAGGTGGTTCTTCTCATTCCCAGTGGCCAACCCTCTGACTGCAGAAATGAAGGTGCCCCATATTGCTCAGCACACCAGAGCAAGGAGGCAAGACAAAGAAACATCAAGCTAGATGAATGGGATAGAAAGAACATCCTGACCTTGGGGCTCAAGCTCACCCTTGGACACGGAAGTGGATGGTGCACTCCTCAATCTCTCCAAAAACGGAGAACCTCTGTTTCAGCTCTGATCGAGTCATGCGGCCAGGTATCTTTCCAATGAAGACCACCCTTCTTTCTTCCTTTGTTTGGAAATGAAAAAAAATCAGCACACCATGAGCCAGGGCTACAGCTGCAGGCAGCTCTCTGAGCTCAAGGTTCAGCAGGTAAGCCCCCTCCTCCCATGACCTGTTCCTCTACTCACTATTGCACGCTCCTTTTGCAGCACTCTTTGCCTTTGGTAATGGTCATGTGAACGATAAGAGCTGTACCTGACAAGAGAAGGTGTTGTCAGCCCCCCAACATAAGACAATTCAAGACTCAGAACTCTTAGGCACCTGCATCCCAGGTGCATGGTGCTCCCTAAACACGTGCTCACCGCCGCCTCCTGTCACTTCTCCGGCGGGGGGATGGGGAGCGTGAGCGGCTTCGGGAACTGGATGATGAGGATGAGGAAGACGAAGAGGAAGATGATGATGAAGAAGAGGAAGAGCATCTTCGAGAACGTCCAGAGGAACTACAGCTGGACCTGAAGAAAAAGAGGGCATGCAGGAATGCTGGGAGTGGTTCAAGTATACTCTGCTTATTTCACCCAGGCCCCAGTCCTATCTTTCTTTCAGGAAGCTCAGGACCAAACACAAAGCAGAGTAGAAGAGGTCTAGAAGAACAATTTTCCTTCACAGATGAACAAACTGAAGCCCTTCGTGGAACTTTAGGTGTACCTGGAATGTTGTGGAGTGTTTTGGAAGAGATCACATTTATTTTCAATTGTGCAATTAAAAATTGAAAAATACTTAACAAATCAGAAAGAGGAAGAACAATAAATGGAGACTCAGGGAGAGGGCTGAGCCCTAGGTCTCACACCCAGCTATCTGTGGTGCTGGGGCCAATCCTGGGTCTTTTGGGTTACTATTGCTCCCCTACCAGGTCTCATGGAAAATACTGTGACCATGGTAAAGAGAGAGGTAACTGCTAGACTTGTAGTATGGGCCAGTTCTGAAGATATATATCATCTCCAAAACCCAAGAATTATTCATTAAGTGGGAAAACTTGGTTACTGAGAAAAAAAGATATTGCCAGGAAATAGATGAGGCCATAGCGACATCCAAAGGAACTGCCCCAGACACCTTCCTCAGCAGATGATTAAGGGAAGAACTATTTTCTATTAACAGGTAACCCACTATCTCACATAGCACCCAGAATACCAAAAATGAAGGCTGATACAGTATGTGAAAAAAATCAACATGGTCAAACTCAAACCCTAAAAGTCTCCCCACAGCAGGTCTCAAGGAAGCAGGAGACCTCACTGATACCCCAAACTCCAACAGGGGACAGAAGCAATCGTCTCACAGCTTGCCTCCTTCAACAATCCAGGAAAAGGGAAAACACAAAAGCCAAAGACAGAAATAGAAGCCTTAGCGCCTGAAAGTACCAAAGTCAATGTGTAAAAGCTTTCAAAGTAAACCACAGAAGTACGTCAACTTCCTAAATGGAGAGAACCTACAGGGCCATCAAAGCTCACCTTCGCCACCTCTTGTGTGGGGGGGAGAGGGACCTGGACCGAGATCGGGATGAGGAAGACGACGATGAGGATGAGGAGGAAGATGCTTCGCTGGTCCGGTTGGACCCAGAGCTGACAGAACGACTGTTGCGGCCTCGGCGGCCCTGCCAGCCCTGGCTTGAAGGGCTGGCTGACCTGCAGGCTTTTCGGTAACAGCGCATTGACCGCTGCTTGGCTGAGGGTTCAAGGGGAGTCCTAGTGTTCATGTCATTCCGGCAGGGTGAGGCCTCAGGGGACAGCAAGCTGGATGGGGCAAGGCAGGGCGCTGAGGGATCTGCCTGCTCACTGCTAGTCCTGTGATCAAGTGGCTCCCGGGAAGCAGCTATGCATGGGGGCGGAGGGGCAGCTGGGCCCAAGGACAAGACAGGTTTGATGGTGATGTCCTGATGGCGCTTGACATTCCATCGGGAGCCCACCTCTGGAATGACTAGGGCAGGCATCTTTTTTGGGGGAGTCCTGCTCCGGACACAATAGTCATGGTCCCCAGAGCCCACATGGACTCGACTAGGGCCATGGACCCCTTCTTGGAGGCGAACTGCAGCTGGATGTTTGGCCTCCGTAACTCCTTCAGGCTTCAGGGTTCCCTCCTGGGCGGTGGACTTAGGAGATTTGGCTTTGGCCAGCAGTGAGACAGCAGCCAGGGGCTTCCATAACTGGTGGGGAGGGGTAGCTGGAGGGGTCAGCCCTGTGGTGGGGAGGGAGGATGGAGATAGCAGGGTGAGATCCGATTCTACGCTTCCAAATACTGTGTATATAGCCTCCAGAGACCCCCACCTGATCTCACAAAGTACACCAAGCAAGGTAAGCAGCCCAACTTTTCCCACTGCTTCAACTGTTCCTTCCCCATGTTCCCCAACTTGGGGACCAGCAAGAGAAATCCAGCCAGCTAGGGTCTTCCTGAAGCCCTCATCCTCTCACTACCCAAACCTAGCTGGCAGGCAGGTCCTAGAGTCTAGCTCTCCATTCTCAGATCTGCCCCCTCCACCCAGTACTGCCTGACTTCTGGGCTGCATCTTGCCTACTCATGCAGTCATATTCTGATGGTCTCCCCACTTCCAGTTTCAGAGTCATCCACCTGTCTTCTATATTCCTCCTAGATGGAGCACCCAAAAACCAATCTGCTAAAGTTTCTTCAATGCATAGGATAAAGTCCAAAGAGCTTAATATGGCACTTGAGGTCCCTATAATCTGACCTTCTATTTACCACTCCAGTTTTATCTCTTGCTTTACCTCTACCCACTGCCCTGATCAGCTACTACACTCCAGCTAAACCAAGCCACTCACAATTCCCCAAAACATACCTGGCTGGTTTTGTTTCTTCAGTTCATTCAAGCTGCTCCGTCTTCCTAGAATGTCCTCTCCCATAAATCTACCACCTGATTGATAGTTTCTCAAGCTTCAGCTTAGGGTATTAGTTTCTATATAACCCTACCCTGACTGTCCCTCTTCACATCTCACTGTAATCCATAGGGTTTTTTTTTTGGGACGGAGTCTCGCTCTGTCACCCAGGCTGGAGTGCAGTGGCGCGATCTTGGCTCACTGCAAGCTCCGCCTCCTGGGTTCATGCCATTCTCCTGCCTCAGCCTCCCAAGTAGCTGGGACTACAGGCACCCGCCACCACACCCAGTTAATTTTTTGTATTTTTAGCAGAGACTGGGTTTCACTGTGTTAGCCAGGATGGTCTCAATCTCCTGATCTCGTGATCCACCTGCCTCAGCCTCCCAAACTGCTGGGATTAAAGGCGTGAGCCACCACACCCGGCCTTTTTTTTTTCTTCCAAGACAGAGTCTCGCTCGGTCGCCCAGGCTGGAGGGCACTGGTGCGAACTTGGCTCACTGCAAGCTCCGCCTCCCGGGTTCACGCCATCCTCCTGCCTCAGCCTCCCAAGTAGCTGGGACTACAGGCGCCCACCATCACGCCCAGCTAATTTTTTTGTATTTTTAGTAGAGATGGTGTTTCACTGTGTTAGCCAGGATGGTCTCAATCTCCTGACCACGTGATCCGCCCGCCTCAACCTCCCAAAGTGCTGGGATTACAGGCGTGAGCCACCACTCCCAGCCTTTCTTTTTTTTTTTTTTGAGATGGAGTCTTGCTCTGTCGCCCAGGCTGGAGTGCAACGGCACAATCTTAGCTCACTGCAAACTCCGCCTCCTGGATTTAAGCAATTCTCCTGCCTCAGCCTCCCAAGTAGCTGGGACTACAGGCATGTACCACCACACCCAACTAATTTTTGTATTTTTTTAATAAAGATAGGGTTTCACCGTGTGGGCCAGGCTGGTCTCAAACTCCTGACCTCCAAGTGATCCACCTGCCTCAGCCTCCCAAAGTGCTGGGATTACAGGCGCGGGCCACTGCGCCCGGCCCATAGGCTGTAACATAGCACCTGATACTCAACATGCTCATTTGTTTACACATCTGCCCTCTAGACTGTGAGTACCTCAAGGCTGGAGATCAGATCTCTATATCCTTAATGCCTACACACAATTGATTTGGAGTAGGCTCAGCAAATGTTGCCGCATAGACTAATCACAGGCAGAATTCCCCACCCTGAACCCACCTGCCACGTTGGCCAGTTCTGGGGCTTGTAACCGGTCTAGGGGCCTCTTCTCCTGGGGAATGTCAACGCTGCTGGCGGGGGGGAAAAGGGAAAGCCTGATTCATTGCCTCCTCAACATCTTGTACATTTGCCTTTCTCACAAATCAATGGGAGGGGGTGGGTGCAGAGAAGAATGGGATGCACAAACTGCCCCCATCATCTTCTTCCTGCACAAAAGGGTCTTATTGACTGAACTACAGATTAGGTCTTAACTCAGCCCTGCCCAATTCCAAGAGGTAGGATGGCCATGACCTTGAATACCCGCCACCTCCTTCACATCAGGAGTCTCACCTGCCCAGCTCAAACCAACCTGAAATCAATGTGGAGGGGAACAAGCTTGGCAGAACAGGATGGAGGACCATGAACATGAAAAATGATTCCTAGCCATTAATATCTTCCTCCACTTTAAGTTACACCATTACCAGCACTGAGTGAACTTGAAGTGTTATTAAATGAAGGAAAGAAATCCCCAAAGGCATGACTTGCCAGGAGATAAAAGGCACCTCCAGGACATTTGGAACCCCTGATTGGAATCAGTTGGAGGGCAGTGAACATGCCCATCCTCACCTCACCACCCAAGATACAGCCCAGTAGTGACGGGCAGAGTTAGGGGTGGGGAAACAGGGAAAGACTCTAGAGCTGTCTACAACGTCCCTGCAACAGAGGCATCCAGTTGATGGTCCTGGAGTGTCAGCCGGCTGCTGACCAACAGCTGTAGGGTAACTCGCTCACATCTCCATACTTACCCTGAGTTTCCTACAGCCAAGCTGTCAGCAGGAGCCGGAGGAGGACACTCCTTTTTGGCTGCAAAGAAACCATACTAGTTAAAAGCCCAACCAGATGTTCTAGACTGAGGCGGCACAGAAGGGCTTGCTTTGAGACCCAAAGGAGGAAAATCCACTTTGCCTACATATTCCCTGTTGGGATCTCCTCGAAGAGATCCAGTCTCCTCCAGTGGATTACCAAGTACTATTTTTAATCATGTCTCTTTTCTGCTCAGAAACACCCACATTCCTCCACTGAATTTGAGATAAGGTCCAAATGTATAAGCCTAGTGTTCAAGATGATCTACAATCTGCCTAACTAGCTTCCTGGCCTCACAGCCTACTCTCATTCTACAAATCACATTTTCTATTTTGCCTTGTTACCAACTCAGTGTCCTCCATAGCACCTACATCCATGCTTTATACTGAGAAAGCCAGCTATTCATTGCCTTTCGAATGTGCCATATGCCATTCTTCCTATACCTACCCTTTGCCTTTAGTTGCCACACATATTCTCTCTGTGAATTCCTACCTGTCTTTCAATGCCCAGCCTGAAAGCTACTTCCCTCTAGAAAAATGTCCCTAAACAACCCCAACCTGCTTGGATTCCCCCCCTTTTTTTTTTTTTTTGAGACGGAGTCTCACCCTGTCACCCAGGCTAGAATGCAACAGCACGATCTCGGCTCACTGCAATCTCTGCCTGCTGGGTGCAAACAATTCTCCTGCCTCAGCCTCCCCAGTAGATGGGATTACAGGCACCCACCACCTCGCCCATCTAATTTTTGTATTTTTAGTAGAGATGGGGTTTCACCATGTTGGCCAGGCTGGTCTCAAATTCCTGACTTCGTGATCCGCCCGCCTCAGCTTCCCAAAGTGCTGGGATTACAGTCATGAGCCACTATGCCCGGCCTGGATTCTCAGTCTACTCTTTTTAATACCTTCCTTGCTGTATCACTGCCATCTCTGGCTTAGATTACCATCACAGTTCAATCTTGTCTCCATCTTCCAATTAGGGAGCTGCTCTAGTGGCTAAGGCTGTCCCCTCTCACCCTAGTTAAAGCAACTACAGGGCTAGGCCCAAAAGAAGTATCACCAAAAAAAGAGTTGGAGCAAAACTACCCATGTTCCCTCACCTTCTGATTTCTCAAACTGCTCCAGCAGACTGGACAGGTCCGATGCCTCAATTCCTGTGGAGGCACACAACACAGGATTGAAAACGAGCCCCTATCAACTGAGTACACAGGTCCCAGGAAGCCCCCAAATCATCTCACTTCTCCCTTTCCACTCCCCCTGCCCTCTGTACTAAGTGAACCAAGGTAGCAGCACAAAGCATGAAGCATTCAAACCAACCCAGAGCTCTGCCTCTGAAGAACCCTCCCCAGCCAGGCATGGTGGCACACACCTGTGCCTATAAATCCAAGTTACTTGGAAGGCTGAGGTAGGAGGACCACTTGAGCCCAGGAATTCAAGTCCAGCCTGGGCAACACAGTGAGAGCTCATCTCTTAAAAACAAAAACAGGCCAGGCATGGTGGCTCACACCTGTAATCCCAGCACTTTGGGAGGCTGAGGTGGGGGGATCATGAGGTCAAGAGATTGAGACCAACCTGGCCAACATGGTGAAATCTCACCTCCACTAAAAATACAAAAATTAGCCAGGCGTGGATGTGAGCACCTATAATCCCAGCTACTGGGGAGGCGGAGGCAGGAGAATTGCTTGAACCCAGGAGGCGGAGGTTGCAATGAGTCAAGATCGCGCCACTGCACTCCAGCCTGGGAGACAGAGGGAGACTCCATCTCAAAAAAAAAAAAAAAGGCCCGGCGCGGCGGCTCACGCCTGTAATCCCAGCACTTTGGAAGGTTGAGGCGGGTGAATCACGAGATCAGAGATCGAGACCAACCTGCCTAACATGGTGAAACCTTGTCTCTACTAAAAATACAAAAAATTAGCTGGACATGGTGATGGGCACCTGTAGTCCCAGCTACTTGAGAGGCTGAGGCAGAAGAACAGCATGAACCCGGGAGGTGGAGGTTGCAGTGAGCCGAGATTGCGCCACTGCACTCCAGCCTGGTGACACAGCCAGACTCCGTCTCAAAACAAAACAACGAAAACAAAAAACTCCCCCAAAGAAATCCAACAAAGGCCAGCCTCATCAGGGTGGCTTATGCTGTTCTACAGAGAAGAGTCCCCCAGCCAACTTGGGGACTATGTAGGGGAACTGTGTGGCACTCACCAATCTCACTGATGAAAGCCTGTACCACATCTTCAGAACTCTGAGTATGTGGGGTAGGCAGGAAGGACAGCTTCCTTAGACGGGCTGGGTGGACAGCAGGCAGCTTGGAGACAGTGCTCTGCCTTGGTGTTGGAACAGCCTTGGTAGCAGGAAAGGGGGGCTTCTCCCTGGGCCTGGTCTCTTGGGTCTCAGGCTTCAGCCCCTCCGATGCAGGCTCCTCAACAGTCACACCTTCAGCAGACACACATGCTGGAGCCTTCAGCCGGGGACTTTGCACCAGGGCAGACACCTTGTGTTTTGGATGGGGAGATGCAAGCACTGGCTTGACCTCTACCTTGGTAGGCTCTATCTGTGGAGCTCCATGGCCAGGTAGCCCACTGAGGGGAGGAGTCATCGACACAGGAAGTATATTTTCAGGAGGGCCTGGAGTGCCCCTAGACTCCATCTTAGCTTGGGGAACAGCTCTCCCAACGGAGGCTGGAGGCAAAGGAGGCGGGGGAACAGTAGACCAGAATGGAGCATGTTGAGGCCCTGGGCCCCATCCCAAGGACCCATAGGTACAGGTGGAACTGTAAGGTGAGACTGGGGCAGGAGGGGGTGCCCAAGGCACATTGCAAGTGGGAGGCATGGCATAGGCGCCAGGAGTACCAGACACTAGGGGCACTGTTGTTGGGGGGGGCAGGCAAGGATAGCCAGAAGGGGACACAGAAGAATAACAAGGCCAGGGTGGCATGGGGGCATATTGAGTAAATGGATCAGGTAGGACTGGCCCCATAGACACTGGAAGACTAGGAGGCTGCAAGGGAGGTGGCGGCAGACTGGGGGGTATGCCCAGCCCACCTGCAGGGAAAGACAGGGCAGCAGACATTGCAGGAGGTGTGGGCACAACAGGGGACACAGATTGCATAGGAGGGGAAGGTCTCGCCAACAATGGCATCTCCTGGGATGGCACCTGCTCAGTGAGAGCTGAGGCCACAGGTTTGCTTACAGGTGGCTCAGGACAAGGAGAAGCAGGGCTGGGACCTACAGGCACAAGGCAAGTCTCAGGGGGCACTTCAGGGCTTCTCTGCAGAGCTGTCTTCTTGGCTGGGGCTGGTGGGATGACAAGACAAGGGATGTCTGCCAGCCCTGTGGGAGTCTCTGGAAGGCTAGGCCACTTCCCAGTTGGGGGCTGGGGACTTCTCTCTTCTGTTTCTGCTTGGCGTTGCTGCCTTCGTCGCCGGTATTCAGATAAGCTGAGAGGCCGAGGTCTGGCTTCATGGGTTGTAGCACTGGTACCACTTTCAATTTTCAGAGAATCCACAACCTCTTTGACTTCAGGAATGATGGTCTTTGGTGGGTCCAAGGACTCTGACTCCAGGAGGAGCTGGGGGGCTGGACCCCCCAGGGCTGATGACACTGCACCACGTCTGGGATCAGTTGGTCTGGACTTAACTAGCACTGGGTCAACTGGAGTCAGGTCATTAGGAACAGGGTCAACTAGTGCTAGATCAACCGGTGCTGGGCCAGACGGGACAGCATCAACTGGTGGCAAGTTATCTGAGATGGGAACCACTGCAGGGTCAACTGCTGCTGAGTCAGCCAGGACTGGGTTGATCAGCACTGGCTCAGCTGGGAGAGGCTCAACCAACCCAGGGTCACCAGGTACAGGGCCAGCTAGAACAGGGCCAACTGCAGTGGGATCAGCTTCAACAGAGTCAACTGGCATGGGGCTGGCTTGGGAAGAGTTGACCAATGAGAGATGGGTTGGTACAGGGTTGGCTTGGATAGTGTCAGTCAACTTGGGGTAGAGGTCTAGAGGGCCTTCTTTAGCAGGACTACATTGTCCAGCACTTCTCTCCAAGTTCTTAGGGCTAGAATTCTCCAAAGCAGCTGCCCAGGCCCGAGCCCAAGCCCGAGGCTTCCCCTTACCCTGGAGAGGCCCAGACTCTCTTTGAAGTTCTTCCTGAGGCTGTTTCTGCAAGTTGTCTACCTGAGCGGTCACTTCTGTACCTACGGCAGACTGCCCGCGAGAAGATGACCTCAGCCTCCTGGCATAGCCTTCCACACAGGCTGCTGGCTGCTCCTTGCTCTTCTTCTTCCTGCCCTTTCGAGCTCTCTGGGAACCCGGTGCTGCATTGGCAGGTGGGTTCTGAGGCTCCTTGGGCACCACTGGCTCCACGACCTCCCTGGGCTTCAATAAGCAGGCTGAGTCCAGCTTCTCCTCTGAGTTCAGTGACAACCCCTTCTTCTCAGAGCAGAGGGTTACCTTGGGCACAGCAGCCTCCGTCTCTGACTCCAGTGTAGGCATCAGCAGCTGCAAGGCAGAACTAGTCTCTAGCGAGTCATCCAAGAGCACAGGCTGGGGTCCAGGAGAGACCTGTCGCACCACAACTGGTATCTCCAGGTCATCGCCAGCTGTGGCTGCCTGGCCCACAATCTCCAGCACTACACAGCCCTCAGGCAGCGTCAGATCATCTGGCTGCTCCTGAAGCTCAGCCTCAAGTGATGCCAGTTGGGTGAGGTTGGGCAGGCAGTATGGGTGCATGGCCCGCACCAGCTCACTCAGGGAGGAGATACTCTCATCACCAGCTGCTGGCAATGCCATCTCTGCTGCTGTTGCTTTATCTTCCTCCTCAGGGCAGGCCAAATGCATGGGGAAGTCTGGGGTACTGCTCACACAGTTGTCAAGCTCCCCAGCAAGAATCTGGCCACTGAAGCTGGCCACCTCCTCTTCCTCTTCTCCATCACTGCGCTGCTGGGGAGGTGGGGATTGGCCCCAGCGTGGTCTTGATCTTGGGGGCCTCCAGCTGGGAAGCTTGGGGGAAGAAGTCTCTAAGAAAGAAGGAGGGGAGAAGTCCCAAGGGGGATCTGGAAGAGACATTTCAACCTGCAGGAGAGAAGAGAAGTCTCAGGAGGAGTTTTCTTTGCGAAAGTATTTTCCAGGCCGGGCGCGGTGGCTCAAGCCTGTAATCCCAGCACTTTGGGAGGCCGAGACGGGCAGATCACGAGGTCAGGAGATCGAGACCATCCTGGCTAACACTGTGAAACCCCGTCTCTACTAAAAAATACAAAAAACTAGCCGGGCGAGGTGGCGGGCTCCTGTAGTCCCAGCTACTCAGGAGGCTGAGGCAGGAGAATGGCGTAAACCCGGGAGGCAGAGCTTGCAGTGAGCTGAGATCCGGCCACTGCACTCCAGCCCGGGTGACAGAGCAAGACTCCGTCTCAAAAAAAAAAAAAGAAAGTATTTTCCAGACCTGTCCCCACACATTCCTCCCACCTGGGAGTTTCTGAAGCCCCCTAGATCAGGCTTACCCCACTCCCTCTACTGCTGCCTGTACTGGGCCCCAATGGGTCTACTGGGGTGATGAGGTCACGTTCTGGGGGTGTCCGAGAGAGAGTAAGCAGCTTGTGCAGCTAAGAGGAAAGAAAGACCTGAGATCAGTCTATGCTTCAGAGCTATATGAGTAAGTCCACAGGCACAGGTCTAAACTTCATACCGATCCCCTTCCCCTGGTCCCACACTCACAGAGGAGCCCTCCCGGGGTGACACAAGCAGCTCCGAATCAGGAATGCTGTCAAATGGAGAAAGGTTCTCAGAATCTGCATTGTCCAAGATCTCCGTCAGAGCCGTGAGCAGCGACACTTCATTCTGGTCCTCCAGAGATAACCTGCTCTGCTCCAGAAAAACAACCAGAAGGTCCTACCAACATCCCTAATGACCTACTATGGACCTACTAAGGACTGGATATTGAAAGAATCCGTCTCCCAGGTTCAACTCAGCTAATGGGGCAAGAGGGATCTGAATACCAGAAGGCATAGATTCCGATCTCAGTTACCATCCACCAGCTCTCTGGTGTCAACAGAGACCTGTCAGACTTGACTCAAGCTTGGGTTTCACACATTCCCCTACCCCCAAATAAGACGTGGGACGCTCAGCAGACAACCATCGGCCAGGCTAGAAATGAGCTCAAAAACAGAGATCAGAACCCTCTGGACATGTAGTTCAGAGGCCTAGACAGTGGGAAAGGCCTTGGACTACAGTCCAAGTTAGGCAAGGAATTCTTATATGGGACATAATCTGGCAGCCTGCAGCCTACTTCCCTCTTAGAGACAAAAAATACACTTGAAGGGTTCAGGTTGGGCACCTAGGAAGAAGTTAAGGTGCTGGGAGAGCAGACCCATGCCAAGAATTTTAGCTAGAGCCTCCCATGTAAAGCTCCTGTTTGAAGATATCCAAGCCCAGCCTCAGCTCACCTCTCCAAGGCTCCCAAAATCCTCGATGAGGGAGATGAGGGAGGCATCCATGTAGCTCTGCATGGTCCCCAGCAGCGTCTCATCCTGCAGCATTAGCTCCTCCATTTCCAAGTCTTTGTCCCTCAGAGATGGGCCCAGCCGAGATAGACTGACAAAGCCAGAATCACCCCCTTCCTCATGCAGCAGCACCTGGAGCAGAGAAGATGATGAGAAGGGTAAGAGCCCTCTGGCAGCAGCTGATTGGTATGCTCCATAAATCAGGTACCCTCCACTGCTGGGCCCAAATTCAGCAGCTGCCCCACTGTTGCCAAACTTCCGGGCTAGCAGGGCAGAGAAGTACAACCTATGAGCAAAAGCCCCAGCCAGGATGATAGTTTTCAAGGACCTTCTGGGGCAGAAAAACATTTCGGCTCCAACCAGAAACAGCTAAAGTCACAGGAGATTAAAACCCGGGAGTAAAAACATCAGAAAAATCAAGATTGTTCAGAATCATCTACTGGCAGCAGTGAAGATAACAGTCTGAGGGGCTCACCAAAGCAAAAAAGGTCAGCAAGGAGACAGCTTCAGCTGCAACAACCTCACCTATCTCAAACCCCATTTAGGTCTCTGCCCTCTGCTTAGTGCAAATCCTATCTTCTTCAAGAAGACACCCCAGCTTCCAGCCCACGGTGATCTCTCCTCACAACTCTAAAATCATAGACTTTTCTGCACCATTAAGTTTTCTGGCAATCACACCCCACCCCACTACCCCCAGCCCCATGAAACTCCCGGGTTCGGACTCCTGGGTTCAAGTGATTCTCCTGCCTCAGCCTCCGGAGCAGCTGGGATTATAGGCGCCCACCACCATGCCCGGCTAATTTTTGTATTTTTAGTAGAGACAGGGTTTCACCATACTGGCCAGGCTGGTCTCAAATTCCTAACCTCAAGTGATCCACCCGACTCGGCCTCCGGAAGTGCTGGGATTACAGGCATGAGCCACCATGCCCGGCCGACACTTATTTTGAAAGCTCAACAGTGAGACACTCTACCTCTCAATGGTAATTCCAAGCAAAAGACCTCTTCCCCACTCCTACCAGGTGAGAGCAAGTGAAGAGAAAGCTTGATTCCCTAGATGGAAAGGCCCTGCCCGACACTCCTCTAAGAACTAGCAGCATTTATGGTCTCTTGTGTCAGGCATCAAGCAGCCCGCCCAGATCTGTCAAGAGTGTGGGTGTTGGCAGGGCCAGAAGAAGGGACTAGAATGGTAGTGGTGAGGCCAGAGCCACAGGGATCTCCGCTACAGTAGTCCCCCGCTTATCCTAGAGGGATAAGTTCCAAGACCCCCAGTAGATGCCTGAAACCACAGATACTACCAATACATTGGTATGTATTGATACATACAATACCTACCAACGATGAAGTTTAAGTTATAAATTAGGCACAATAAGAAATTAATAATAAAATCGAACAATTAAAACAATATACTGTAATGAAAGTTACATGAATGTGGTCTCTCCCTGGCTCTCAGAATATCTCACTGTACTGTACTCACATATTTTTAGACCCCAGTTGATGGCAGGTTAACAGAAGCTGTGGATAAGGGGAAACTACCGTATAGGAAACATGAAGTAAAAAGGCCTGAGAACAGGATCACATACAGACAGGCAAGACCTTCCCTTTCCCCTTCTGCAACAAAGTGAAATTCTGCACCACTTCCAAAAGAAAAAAGCAACAGGTATCTCCCCCCTCCCCGTCCCCACAATATATACCCTCAATGCCCAGGGAAAGGAAAGGTTGGTTAAGGACACGTTAGGAGGCCAGGCCCAGAGAATAAGTGAAAGGTGGTAGGTTTTAGGCACTAACTCCTCTCAGGCCTTCACAATCCTATAATTACAAACCAGCACCTGAATAGCACCTGGCTCAGCAAACACTCCAGGATGAGCCAAGAGGCTGCAACTCCACTTCCTCTGCCACCACCTACCTACCAGAGCGCCAGCGACTAGGCTGGAATCTCAAGAAAATGCCCAGCTCTCTATGAACCACTCATCTTCACCTCCATCAGGTGTCCAGTCAGACACACCCTCCCACCTGACCTCACCCATCACTCAATTCCCAAATAGCACAGCTCCCAGAGTACCAAGATCATCCAAGTGCTAAGCTCAGGCTAAAAGTGAGCCAGCCATCAGCACCTCTAACTTCAAAAACCTCCCAACTAGCTTTCCCCCACCAAACCTTCTCCCTCCAGGGTTCAAAAACAGCCAGAAGCTTTTTAAATGCATAGCTGATCACTGTCTGAGACCCTCCCTAAGTCCCTTCAATGGCATTTTACTGCTCTTAAGATTAGGTTTAAACTCTTTTTTTTTTTTTTTTGAGACTGAGTCTCGCTGTGTCGCCCAGGCTGGAGTGCAGTGGCGGGATCTCGGCTCACTGCAAGCTCCGCCTCCCGGGTTCACGCCATTCTCCTGCTTCAGCCTCCAGAGTAGCTGGGACTACAGGCGCCCACCACCATGCCCGGCTAGTTTTTTTGTATTTTTAGTAGAGATGCGGTTTCACCATGTTAGCCAGGATGGTCTCGATCTCCTGACCTCGTGATCCACCCGCGTCGGCCTCCCAAAGTGCTGGGATTACAGGCTTGAGCCACCGCGCCCGGCAGGTTTAAACTCTTTAATATAGCTTACAAAGTCTTCCCCACCAGACTTCTGTTCCAGCGTGTCCTCTCCCACTACTCTGCAGTACAGTCTCGGTTTCTCCAATAAGCCATGCTCTCTTCCTCCTTGAGGCCTTCACTATTCCCTGATTAAAGGTTTTCCAGTCTTAACATCTCAGCTTTAAATGTCCCTTCCCAGACTCTGCAAAGTAGATCACTACTGCCAATTACATAAACCCAAATATCTTGCACTTTTGTCTCATTCACTATTATTTATCATGTTCTACCCTAATTCAAACATAGATCCTGAGGGATAGAGACCATGTTTGTGTGGTTTACCTGTGTATCCCCTGTGCCTAAACATAATGGTATTCCAATCAATAACTGGTTGACTGACCAGCTCACATATACCCATCTTTGGTTTTGGGGGGAAGGGAATGACAATCTCTCCATGAGATCTTCTCCAATCCCAAATTACCACTTAATGCCTATTAGAGCTGGACCTTGGATCCTTCCTGCCTCTCCCTGTGCTATTTGGGAATTGAGTGATGGGTGAGGTGAGGTGTGAGGGTGTCTCTCTGACTGGACACCTGATGGAGGTGAAAATGAATGGTTCATAAAGAGCTAGGCATTGTCTTGAGATTCCAGCCTAGTCCCTGGGGCTCTGGTAGGTAGGCAGCACCAGCCCCAAAAGATGTGACCTCTGAGAAAGTAGGGGAGAAGGGATTAGCGCTCCCAAATTCTTGTCCCAGAAACCATTCCCCCCTGGGCAAGGGCCTGGACTGGTCTGCCGGATCTGACATTACCAGGCAGCCTGCAGCCCAACTCCCACCTAGTAACACAAAAAACGCTGTCAAGGACTCAGTTTAATTGTTTGAGATAACAGTTCAAACTAATTCCTGCCCCTTCCACCCTAGGTGGAAACTTCTAAGAAGCCCTCCACTGTAGAGCAGGACAACAACACTTTTTGAAAGCCAAGAAAAAAAATCTAACAGAATTCCCCCTCATCCAGTAGATGTTCAACTGCTGAACAACATGTTGAACAGTTCTCAAACCGCCTCCAACTTTTCCCATCCCCAGCAAAATATCCAAAGAGCCTTAAATACGGACCACCCGTTTCTGTGTGTCAGATTACAGGAGCATGCCTTCCCAAAAGAGACGCTGGAGGAAAAAGTGAGGAGAGAAGAGGATTCCCTTTCCCTTTGTTAACCTTGTCCCAGGTATATGTTGACACTCCCCATGCCCCTTGAATCACTAATAAGGCAAGATTGCAAGGCAACCAAAACGCCAATGCCCGTGACTCACAACCCACCCCAAGCCGGTCAGACAGAAGCGCCACAAACTCACTCCTCCACAACCCTTCAGCCTCAGCCCTCTACCCTCCCCATTACACTCCGCCATCCGCAGGGAACAAACACCCAGAACATCTGGAGAGTTCTTCACCATCAGCAGTGGAGAGACGTTGCGCACCCAAGCAGCAGGGAAAAAAACCTCCAAGGCCCTGAACAAAGTTGACTCTAGCAGCCCTTACCTTCCTTCCCGGCCCGGGCCTCTCGCCCCGGCAGGAGATGGCGGGACCGGTGGAGACACACCCAGTTCGCGTCAGCGAGGCTCCAAGGCCGATACTAGATGCCCGACAGCCTGGGACGGGAGCCACGTGGACGTTCCTTCCCCGCCCCCACGTGGACCCGCAGCCTGCGCCCCCCTCCACCAGGAGCCCGACCCACGTGGATGCCCGGGCCGCCTAGAGGGGGAGGGGAGGCAGACAAGTTCTCCCGGGAAAATTGCTCCCCCCACCCCACGTGGCTCCGAAAAGGGAACTGCGGCTCCGGGCTCAGGGAGCCCCACTGGGCATCCTTACAGGGAGGTCTCAGCCTTCGACCCCAAGTCCGAACCCCTGACCCCCACCCCGCGGGTTATGTTTCCGACACCCGGCTCTGCCCCTCCGGCGTCCCCCAAGAATGGCCGTAGAGACACTGCCTCTGCCCGCCTACCCCCAGCAAACGGCCTAGGGTCCTCTTGGTCCGGCCCGGCTCCCGCGGCCACCCGGCATCGACTCCCAGGCGATTCCTCCCTTTCCTGTGGAGTCCACGTGTCACCGCCCGGCACACACCGCTTTGCTGCCAGCCGCGGGCCGCCAGCCAGCCTCTCACCTGCTCCCCGCCGCTCACAGCGCCCAAAGTCCCATAGGGCGCTTGGCTTCGACTTCCCCAACCGCTGCCGCGGGCTCCCCCGCCAGGGTCCGGGCCGGGGCCCCCACTCGGGGGCGGCGCGACTCCGTCTCTCCGTCCCCGGCGCGCCGCCATCTTGGCCCCTGAACACCCAGCGCTGCTCTGATCGCCGGCGCCGCCTCGCCCAGCCGATTGTGGGAAGGGAACTACAACTCCCGAATGACACTGCAAGACTACGAATCCCAGAGGGCCCTGCAGCGAGACCCACTTGCTCCCTGGAAGAAGGCCCTGGCCTCGCGCGAAGATTCCTGGGAGTAGTAGTCGCTTTACGTGAGGACCGTTTGGCACTAGCTCTACACATCCTGGAGGGTTTAGTTTCGTGGTACACTGGGATACCGATTTAGGGAGCGCTTAGCAGTAAGGGGGAAAGTTAATATTTGCGTATTTTATTGTCGTTAACCTGTCCAACTGTTGGAACGTCCTCTTCGTCTTTCTACCTGCTGTACGTTCCTTTCACCTTAGTCCAAATGGGTCGAAGTGGGCCTATATATGTTTTGAAACACCACCCCCTAGTGGACACTTGCACTCCAAGCGCTAATCCTCACCTAATCCCATACTGCGGCAGTACTGCAAATTTAATCGGAAAATATCTCATTCTCTGCCCTCTCTGCTGCTACTCAGAAACTTAGGTTGTCTTCTCTATCAAATTTGTTTCTTGCTGATCCAGGTCTCCTTGCTGTTCCCTAAAGACAACAGGTGTTCTCCTGCCTATGTGTCGGCCTGGAATACTTGAACTTCAAAACATTTCATGCCTTATTTAATCTAGGAAAGGCTTTGGTTATCCTAGTCAAGAGGGATCCCGCTCTGTATTTCTACAGTCCATCACTGTCTCTACTCTTCATTCATTTGCCACTTAAAAGCTACTTCATATTATTTTTCTATTTTAAATAACTTTATTACAAAGCACAAAAAATATTTCAAAAAATACAAAACTGTTTAGAGGAAAAAATGTAGATTTAACCCCCTTATTCCTTTTAGTGTGTATTCATTGATACTTTTTTCTATGAATGGAAAAATACATAGGGGCACAAACTGGTCTTTTGTTCAATATGGGATCAATCTGTATATATGGTTTTACGATTTGCTTTTTTTAGTAACAATATGTTAATCCATTCACTAGCTAAATATTTACTGAGCCTTTAGCACCAGTTCTATTTTATGAATGTATCATTATTTATTTATTATTATTATTATTTTTTATTTTTATTTTTATTTTTTTTTTTTTTGAGACGGAGTCTCGCTCTGTCGCCCGGGCTGGAGTGCAGTGGCCGGATCTCAGCTCACTGCAAGCTCCGCCTCCCGGGTTTACGCCATTCTCCTGCCTCAGCCTCCCGAGTAGCTGGGACCACAGGCGCCCACCACCTCGCCCGGCTAATTTTTTGTATTTTTAGTAGAGACGGGGTTTCGCCATGTTAGCCAGGATGGTCTCGATCTCCTGACCTCGTGATCCGCCCGTCTCGGCATCCCAAAGTGCTGAGATTACAGGCTTGAGCCACGGCGCCCGGCCTATTTATTTTTTATTTATTTATTTATTTATTTATTTATTTATTTATTTATTTATTTATTTATTGAGACCGAGTCTCGCTCTGTCGCCCAGGCTGGAGTGCAGTGGCTGGATCTCAGCTCACTGCAAGCTCCGCCTCCCAGGTTTACACCATTCTCCTGCCTCAGCCTCCCGAGTAGCTGGAACTACAGGCGCCTGCCACGCCCAACTAGTTTTTTGTATTTTTTAGTAGAGATGGGGTTTCACCG
>NC_045442.1:31545462-31551766 GCF_002776525.5 Piliocolobus tephrosceles
ATTTATTTATTTATTTTTTTTGAGACCGAGTCTCGCTCTGTCGCCCAGGCTGGAGTGCAGTGGCTGGATCTCAGCTCACTGCAAGCTCCGCCTCCCAGGTTTACGCCATTCTCCTGCCTCAGCCTCCCGAGTAGCTGGAACTACAGGCGCCTGCCACGCCCGACTAGTTTTTTGTATTTTTTAGTAGAGATGGGGTTTCACCGTGTTAGCCAGGATGGTCTCTATCTCCTGACCTCGTGATCCACCCGTCTCGGCCTCCCAAAGTGCTGGGATTACAGGATTGAGCCACCGCGCCCGGCCGAATGTATCATTATTTAAATTATATTTAAGTTGTTTCGGGCCATGACTCGTGGCTCACACCTGTAGTCCCAGCACTTTGGGAGGCCAAAGTGGGTGGATCACTTGAACTAAGGAGTTGGAGACCAGCCGGGACAACATGGCAAAACCCCATCTCTACCAAAAATGAAATAATTAGCTGGACGTGGTGGCGCACATTTGTGGTCCCAGCTACTTGGGAGGCCAAGGCAGGTGGATCCCTTCAACCCAGGAGGTGGAGGTTGCAGTGAGCCAAGATCATGCCACAGCACTCCAACCTGGGTGACAGGGTGAGACTTCTTCTCAAAAATAAATAAATAATATTTTTGTTTACAGTTTCTCACTATTACATATTGTTATGATGAACACCCTTGCATATGTCATGTACATGTATCTTTGCACTTTTGTGCAATCTTTCTATAGAATAGTTTCCATGTAATTCACTTGCTGAGTTAAACAATGCATGTATTTGAAATACAGTAGAAAATTGCCCTTTGG
The DNA here is from genome assembly GCF_002776525.5 of Piliocolobus tephrosceles. Taxonomy (NCBI): domain Eukaryota; kingdom Metazoa; phylum Chordata; class Mammalia; order Primates; family Cercopithecidae; genus Piliocolobus; species Piliocolobus tephrosceles. The sequence goes on from NC_045442.1 coordinate 31,546,276, forward strand.
AAATATTGCATCACTATACATCCCACAAATGTTCATGAAAAGAGAAGACCTTTTCTGGACCTTTTCTTAGATGTTGTTTCTTTTTGATGTTGTTGTTAGAGAGACAATAGGGTTTTACTCTGTACCCAGCGCTGGAGTGTGGAGTGCAGTGAGCAAGAGTGCTGTGGCAGATCATAGCATAGCTCACTGTGATCTCCCAGGCTGAAAGGATCCACCTGCCTCAGCCTCCAGAGTAGCTGGGTACTACTGCCATGCCCAGCTATTTATTTATTTATTTATTTATTTATTTATTTATTTATTTATTTATGAGATGGAGTGTCGCTCTGTCGCCAGGCTGGAGAGCAGTGGCATGATCTTGGCTCACTGCAACTTCCACCTCCTGCCTCAGCCTCCCAAGTAGCTGGGACTACAGGCGCCCACCACCACACGCAGCTAAATTTTTTTTTTGTATTTTTAGTAGAGACAGGGTTTCACCATGTTGGCCAGGATGGTCTCGATCTCTTGACCTCGTGATCTGCCCACCTCCGCCTCCCAAAGTGCTGGGATTACAGGGGTGAACCACCATGCCCGGCTATGCCCAGCTAATTTTTTGGGGGGTCTGGGGGGTCTCACATCTTGCCCAGGCTGTTCCCCAACTCTTAGCCTCAGAAGATCCTCCTGCCTTGGCCTCCCAATGTGTTGGGATTACAGGTGTGAGCCAGTGTGCCTGGCTGTTTAGTTGTTTCTTTTGTTTTGTGTTTTGTGTGTGAGATGGAGTTTCGTTCTTGTTGCCCAGGCTGGAGTGCAATGGTGCAATCTTGGCTCACCACAACCTCTGCCTCCCGGGATCAAGTGATTCTTGTGCCTCAGCTTCCTGAGTAGCTGGGGTTACAGGCATGTGCCACCATGCCCAGCTAATTTTGTATTTTTATTAGAGACGGGGGTTTCTCCACATTGGTCTGGCTGGTCTCAAACTCCTGACCTCAGGTGATCCGCCCGCCTCAGCCTCCCAAAGTCCTGGAATTACGGGTGTGAGCCACTGTGCCCAGCCCTGTTGTTTCTTTCTTTATTTTCTTTTTTTTTTGAGACGGAGTCTTGCTCTGTCGTCCAGGCTGGAGTGCAGTGGCGCGAGCTCAGCTCACTGCAAGTTCCGCCTCCTAGGTTCACGCCATTCTCCTGCTTCAGCCTCCCCAGCAGCTGGAACTACAGGTGCTCGCTACCAGGCCTGGCTAAATTTTTGTATATTTAGTAGAGACGGGGTTTTCACCATGTTAGTCAGGATGGTCTTGATCTGACCTCATGATATGCCCGTCTCGGCCTCCTAAAGTGCTGGGATTACAGGCGTGAGCCACCGCGCCTGGCCTAGTTGTTTCCTAATTAGTTGTTTCAGGTGAGTTAATTTTGTCTTCCCAAAAAGGCTTTAAAAGCCACTAATTTGGAAACTGAGTGTTGTTCACATGTTTCTCTATAAAATAGTCATATGAGGAGCAACACTAAAGTTTGGAATAAAGTTGCCTATGAGCAGCCAGCAGGATTAATACAGATGGCACAGTTTTTCCTGTGTGGAAGATACATACTCCAAAAGATGCTCTAAGGCGGGGCACAGTGGCTTACGCCTGTAATTCCAACACTTTGGGAGGCCAAGGCAGGCGGATCACTGAGGTCAGGAGTTCAAGACCAGCCTGGTCAACATGGCAAAACCCTGTCTCTCCTAAAAATACAAAAACTAGCCGGGCGTGGTGGCACCTACCTGTAATCCCAGCTACTTGGAAGGCTGAGGCAGGGAGAATCACTTGAACTCGGGAGGCAGAGGTTACAGTGACCCGAGATCGCACTACTGCACTCCAGCCTGCAGCTTGGGCGACGGAGCAAGACTCCGTCTCCAAATAAATAAATAAATTTTTGTTTTCTTTTTTTTTTTTTTTTTTGAGACAGAGTCTCGCTCTGTTGCCCAGGCTGGAGTTCAGTGGCTGGATCTCAGCTCACTGCAAGCTCCGCCTCCCGGGTTCCCGCCATTCTCCTGCCTCAGCCTCCGGAGTAGCTGGGACTACAGGCGCCCGCCACCTCGCCCGGCTAGATTTTTGTATTTTTTTAGTACAGACGGGGTTTCACTGTGTTAGCCAGGATGGTCTCGATCTCCTGACCTCGTGATCCGCCCGTCTCGGCCTCCCAAAATGCTGGGATTACAGGCTTGAGCCACCGCGCCCGGCCCAATTTTTGTCTTCCTTTGAGAGGGAGTCGCACTCCGTCGCCCAGGCTGCAGGCTAGAGTGCAGTGGCGCGATCTTGGCTCACTGCAAGCTCGCCTCCCGGGTTCACTCCATTCTCCTGCCTCAGCCTCCCAAGTAGCTGGGACTACAGGCGTCTGCCACCACGACCAGCTAACTTTTTGTATTTTTAGCAGAGACAGGGTTTCACTATGTTAGCCAGGATGGTCTCGATCTCCTGACCTCAAAGCAGGCGTGGTCTGCCCGCCTTGGCCTCCCAAAGTGCTGGGATTACAGGCGTGAGCCATTGTTCCCAGCCCTAAAAATTTTTTAAAAATAAATAAAATGCTACTGGTTTATGGTGATAAGGCTTTGAGAGGAAGACTAATATAAAAGAAAGCAGAACATTTGCCACTTTTTTGCTTTATTTAGCATCTGAAAAAACAATCTATTCATCTAAGTCTGGTGTCTCCATAAAATCTACTCAAAAAAGATAATATATCTCTGGGTCTTCAGTGCCACCTGAACAGGGGTGTTGTGAATACTAGTCCTTAAATGCATTCCTAACGACCATGAAGGAAAACCTTAGAGCCACAGGCCACCAAAAATTGGGAACCTCCAATCGTTTGTCCTTTTCTGACTCCATGCTCGCCAAATACTCATCTGATTATAATAACTGACTTATAATTTTCTATGGAGGTCAGGCATGGTGGTGCACACCTGTAATCCCAGCACTTTGGGAGCCCCAGGCATGTGAATTGCTTGAGGTCAGGAGTTCAAGACCAGCCTGACCAACATGGTGAAACCCCCTCTTAACTAAAAATACAAAAATTAGCTGGGCATGGTGGCGTATACCTATAGTCCCAGCTACTCAGGAGGCTGAGGCAGGAGAATCACTTAAACCCCAAAGGCGCAGGTTGCAGTGAGCCAAGATTGTGCAACTGCACTCCAGCCTGGGTAACACGGTGAGACTCTGTCTCAAAATAATAATAATAATAATAATAGGGCCGGGCACAGTGGCTCACACCTGTAATCCCAGCACTTTGGGAGGCTGAGGCGGGCGGATCACCTGAGGTCAGGAGTTCAAGACCAGCCAGACCACATGGAGAAACCCCCTCTCTACTAAAAATACAAAGTTAGCCGGGCGTGGTGGCACATGCCTGTAATCCCAGCTACTCGGGAGGCTGAGGCAGAATCGCTTGAACTCAGGAGGCGGAGGTTGTGGTGAACCAAGATCGCGCCATTGCACTCCAGCCTGGGCAACAAGAGTGAAACTCTGTCTCAAAAATAATAGTAGTAATAATAATAATAATAATAATAGGCCAGGCGCGGTGGCTTACACCTGTAATCCCAGCACTTTGGGAGGCCGAGGCAGGCGGATCACAAGGTCAGGAGATAGAGACCATCCTGGCTAATACGGTGAAACCCCGTCTCTACTAAAAATACGAAAAATTAGCTGGGCGTCGTGGCGGGCACCTGTAGTCCCAGCTACTCAGGAGGCTGAGGCAGGAGAATGGCGTGAACCCAGGAGGCGGAGCTTGCAGTGAGCCGAGATCACGCCACTGCACTCCAGCCTGGGCAACAGAGCAAGACTCCGTCTCAAAATAAACAAATAATAATAATAATTTTCTATGGGAAGAAAGTGTATTGATCAAGTGAGACAAAAATCCCCAGTTCGTGTGACGTATATTTCTATGTGAATTAAACCAGCATAATCGCTTATTTGTTGAGTGCCTTCCATATGCCAGGCACTACAGCAATGACAAAATGGACCAAAAACAAACAAAACAAAAAACTCCCCTTAACAAAATGGAGCTTACATTCTCCTCGGGAAACAATCTTCATATAAACAAAGAATTAAAACAATTTCAGAGAGCCATATGTGCTGTCAGAAAATAATGGGATGGAAAGTGTAAAAGATAAGAGGGAATAATTTTATATTTTGTAGCCTCTGAGGAGGAAACATTTGAAAACCTGAACACAAGGAAGACCTACCTAGCTATTCAAAGAACATTATGTGGTAAAAGAATCAGCCAGGCCAGTATCGTGAAACTCTGTCTCTACTAAAAATACAAAAATTTGGCCGGGCACGGTGGCTCATGCCTGTAATCCCAGCACTTTGGGAGGCCGAGGCAGGTGGATCACAAGGTCAGGAGATCGAGACCATCCTGGCTAATAGGGTGAAACCCTGTCTCTACTAAAAATACAAAAAATTAGACGGGCTTGATGGTGGGTGCTTGTGGTCCCAGCTACTCTGGAGGCTGAGGCAAGAGAATGGGGGTGAATCCGGGAGGCGTAGCCTGCAGTGAGCCGATATCACGCTACTGCACTCCAGCCTGGCAACAGAGCAAGACTATCTCAAAAAAAAAAAAAATCAGCTGAGCATGGTGGCAGGCGCCTGTAATCCCAGCTATGCGGGAGGCTAAGGGATGAGAATTGCTTGAACCCAGGCGGCGGAGGTTGCAGTGAGCCAAGATCATGCCACTGCACTCCAGCCTGAGCAACAAAGTGAAACTGTCTCGAAAAAATTTTAAAAAATAGCTGGGCATGATGGTGTGTGCCTGTAGTCCTAGCTACTTGGGAGCTGAGGCAGGAGGACTGCTTATATTCAGAAGTTCAAGGCTGCAGTGAGCTATGATTGCACTCCAACCTCAGTGACACAGCAAGACCCTGTCTCTAAAAATAGATAAAATTGGCTGGGCGTGGTGGCTCACACCTGTAATACCAGCACTTTGGGAGGCAAAGGCTGGTGGATCACTTAAGGTCAGGAGTTCGAGGCCGCCCTGGCAAATATGGTGAAACACTGTCTCTATTAAAAAACACAAATTAGCCAGGCATGGTGGTGCGTGGCTGTAATCCCAGCTACTTGGGAGGCTAAGACGAGAGGATCACTTGAACCCAGCAGGTGGATGTTACAGTGAGCCGAGTTTGCACCACTGCACTCCAACCTTGAGACAGAGCAAGACTCTATCTCAATTTGTTTTATTTTATTTATTTTTTGAGATGGAGTCTCACTCTGCTGCCCAGGCTGGAGTGCAGTGGCGTGATCTCAGCCTACTGAACCTCTGCCTCCCAGGTTCATGCAATTCTCCTGCCTCAGCCTCTTGAGTAGCTGGGATTACAGGCTTGTGCCCCAACACCTGGCTAATTTTTGTATTTTTAGTAGAGATGAGGTTTCACCATGTTGGCCAGGCTGATCTCAAACTCCTGACTTCAGGTGATCCACCCACCTCAGCCTCCCAAAGTGCTGGGATTACAGGCTTGAGTCACCATGCCCGGCCTCTGTCTCAATTTAAAAAAAAAAAA
>NC_045442.1:31551866-31554370 GCF_002776525.5 Piliocolobus tephrosceles
CCATGCCCGGCCTCTGTCTCAATTTAAAAAAAAAAAAATAATAAATATATATATATATATATAAAATAATTTGAAAAACATATTCCTTGGTTCTCCAGAAATATGATTTGGTTCATCCAAGGGTGGTGCCTTCTCCATGTTTAACAACTTTCCTGGGAATTTCTTTTTTTTTTTTTTGAGACAGAGTCTCACACTGTTGCCCAGGCTGGAGTGCAGTGGCGCAATCTTGGCTCACTGTAACCTCCACCTCCCAGGTTCAAGTGATTCTCCTGCCTCAGTCTCCCAAGTGGCTGAGATTACAGGCGCCCACCACCATGCCCAGCTAATGTTTTTGTATTTTTAGTACAGACGGGGTTTCACCATGTTGGCCAGGCTGGTCTTGAACTCCTGACCTTGTGATTCACCTGCCTCAGCCTCCCAAAGTGCTGGGATTACAGGTGTGAGCCACCACGCCCAGCAGGGAATTTCTTACATACTTTGAGAAACTGCTTTGGCAGAAGAACGACTGATGGTTGTAAATAATGATGGTGATGATGATAGCAAATGGACAAGAGGGGAGGAGTCACGTGTCAGGGCAAGGGATGATCTATAACAATTGCTGTAATCATTCAACAAAAGTTACAGTTCACGGCTGGGCGTGGTGGCTCGCACCTGTAATCCTAGCACTTTGGGAGGCCAAGGCAGGCGGATCACCTGAGTTCAGGAGTTCAAGACCAGCCTAGCCAACATGGTGAAACCTTGTCTCTACTAAAAATATAAAAATTAGTTGGGCATGGTGGTGGATGCTTGTAATCCCAGCTACTCGGGAGGCTGAGGCAGGAGAATTGTTTGTACCCGGGAGGCAGAGGTTGCAATGAGCTGAGATTGCACCACCGCACTGCAGCCTGGGCAACAGAGTGAGACTCCATCTCAAAAAGAAAAAAAAAAGTTATAGTTCACCAACTAGGTTCCAGGCACTCTGTTAGATGCTGGAGGTTTGGTTGTCAATAAGACATAATATCATCTGCTGTCTGTTTGGAAAAAGATTCATTTTTTTTTCTTTTGAGTCAGAGTCTCACTCTGTCATCCAAGCTAAAGTACAATAGTGCAATCTCAGTTTACTGCTGTCTCAAACTCTTCGGCTCAAGTGATCCTCCCTCTTCAGCATCCTGAGTTTCTAGGATTACATGTGTGAGCCATAGCATCCAAGTCAAGATTCATCCTTGAAAGACAGAGCGAGCCAGGCCGGGCGTGGTGGCTCATACCTGTAATCCCAGCACTCCAGGAGGCCAAGGCAGGTGGATCACCTGAGGTTAGGAATTTGAGAGGAGCCTGACCAATGTGGTGAAACTCTGTCTCTACTAAATACAAAACATTAGCCGGGCATGGTGGTGCATGCCTGTAGTCCCAGCTACTTGGGAGGCTGAGGCAGGAGAATTGCTCGAACCCGGGAGGCGTAGGTTGTGATGAGCTGAGATTGCGCCGTTGCACACCAGCCTGGGCAACAAGAGTGAAACTCTGTCAGAAAAAGAAAGGAAGGAAGGAAGGAAGGAAGGAAGGAGGGAAAGAGAGAAAGAGAGAGGAGAGAGGGGAGAGAGAGAGAGAGAAAGAAAGAAAGAAAGAAAGAGAGAGAGAGAGAAAGAGAGAGAGAAAGGGAGAAAGAAAGGGAGAAAGAAAGAAAAGAAAGAGCGATGCCAATAACTAGTTGAAAGAATTTCAAGGGTGAGAGAAATATAAGAGAAAACATAGAAGGCCAAGGTCAGCAGAGGGAGTTGGATGGGAGCAGTTATAGGAGTTGGGACAAACAGGGGGCTTACTTCTATTGGAATGAGTCTAGTCAGTTGCTTCTGCTGTCTGCCTTTTTGTGAGGCTCCTCTTCTGTTCCCCTTTCCTAATCTTAATCTCTTCTCAGTACCTCCTGCCTGTATCCAGAGTGCATCTTGCACTAATGACTAGTATTGAAAAATACTAGAAGCAGCTGGGCACAGTGGCTCACACCTGTAATCCCAGAACTTTGGGAGGCCGAGGTGGGCGGATCACAAGGTCAAGAGATCGAGATCATCCTGGCCAACATGGTGCCATCTCTACTAAAATACAAAAAAATTGGGCCAGGTGCGGTGGCTCACGCCTGTAATCCAAATACTTTGGGAAGCCAAGGTGGGCGGATCATGAGGTCAGGAGATAGAGACCATCCTGGCCAACATGGTTAAACCCCATCTCTACTATAATACAAAAAAATTAGCCAGGCATGGTGGCGTGTGCCTGTAGTCCCAGCTACTCTAGAGGCTGAGGCAGGGGAATTGCTTGAACCCAGGAGGCGGAGGTTGCAGTGAGTCGAGATAGCACCACTGCACTCCAGCCTGTTGACAGAGCAAGATTCCGTCTCAAAAAAAAAAAAATTAGCTGGGTGAGGTGGCAGGAGGATCGCTTGAACTGGGAGGCAGAGGTTGCAGTGAGCTGAGATCCAGCCACTACACTCAGCCTGGTGACAGAGCGAGACTCTGTCTCAAAAAAAAAAAAAAAAA
>NC_045442.1:31554770-31580819 GCF_002776525.5 Piliocolobus tephrosceles
AAAAAAAAAAAAAAAAAAAAAAAAAAAAAAAAAATACTAGAAGCTTGGTGTAGTACGGGCCTGTAGTCCCAGATACTCAGAAGGCTGAGGCAAGATGATTGCTTGAGCCCAGGAGTTCAAGTCCAGCCTGGGCAACACAGCAAGACTATAAAATAAAAAACAAAAACAAGGGCCAGGGTCAGGCAGTGGCTCATGTCTGTAATCCCAGCACATTGGGAGATCAAGGCAGGGGATCCCTTGAGGCCAGGAGTTCAAGACCAGCCAGGCTAACAGCAAGAAACCTGTCTCTACAAAAAATAAAAAAGTTAGTTGGACACAGTAGTATGTACCTACAGTCCTAGCTACTTGGGAGGCTGAGGCAGGAGAACTGCTTAAGCCCAGAAGTTTGAGGCTGCAGTTACTTATGATCATGCCACTGCACTCCAGCCTGGGTGACAGAGCAAGATTCTGTCTCAAAAAAAAAAAAAAGGGCCGGGCACAGTGGCTCGTGCCTGTAATCCCAACGCTTTGGGAGGCTGAGGCAGGTGGATCACTTAGAGGCCAACATGGTGAAACCTCATCTCTACTAAAAATACAAAATTAGCCAAGTGTGGTGGTGCATGCCTGTAATTCCAGCTACTCTGGAGGCTGAGGCAGAAGAATCACTTGAACCCGGGAGGTGGAGGTTAAAGTGCACTGAGATTGCACCACTGCACTCCAGCCTGGGCGACAGAGCAAGACTGTCTCAAAAGAAAAGAAAAGAAATAAGGCTGGGGGCGGTGGCTCACGCATGTAATCCCAGCACTTTGGGAGGCTGAGGCAGGCAGATCACAAGGTCAAGAGTTCGAGACCAGCCTGACTAGCACAGTGAAACCCCGTCTCTACTAAAAATACAAAAATTAGCCAAGCATAGTGGCAGTGTCTGTAATCCCAGCTACTCAGGGGGCTGAGGCAGGAGAATTGCTTGAACCCGGGAGGCGGAGGTTGCAGTGAGCCAAGATTGCGCCACTGCAATCCAGTCTGGGTGACAAGAACGAGACTCTGTCTCAAAAAAATAAATAAAATTAAAAAATAAAAAGCTAGAATGCCTCTGAACTGATCATTTAAAAATGGTTAATTTTTAGCCAGGCGTGGTGGTGCATGCCCATAATCCCAGCTACTCGGCAGGCTGAGGTAGGAGAATCACTTGAACCCAGGAGGCGGAGGTTGCAGTGAGATGAAATTGCGCCATTGCACTCCAGCCTGAGCAACAAGAGCGAAACTCCCTCTCAAAAAAAAAAGAGGCCGGGTGTCCCAGCACTTTGGGAGGCCGAGGTGGGCGGATCACCTGAGGTTGGGAGACCAGCCTGACCAACATGGAGAAACCCCGTCTCTACTAAAAAAAATACAAAAATTAGCTGGGCGTGGTGGCAGGTGCCTGTAAGCCCAGTTACTCAGGAGGCTGAGGCAGGGAGAATTGATTGAACTGGGAAGGTGGAGGTTGTAGTGAGTCGAGATCATGCCACTGCACTCCAGCTTGACAGCATGAGACTCCGTCTAAAAAAAAAAAACGGTTAACTTTATGATATGTGAATTTTACCACACACATACACAGAGGGAGAGAGAATACTGGGCGCTTATACCCATCCATACAAATCAGCTAAGCCTCCAGTCCTCTAGGACACTGTCATTAAGTTAAAGACCCTCCCTCCACATAGACTCCACACCCTTCCTACTACATCCTGTCTGCCAGGTGTCTGTGACCTTTCTTCCCATTTTTGCCTATACCACAATTCCCAGAGATGCTCCAAAGATGTTCTCTTCTCCATCCCCAGGTCTGATCCACACTAGAGGTAAGGCAAGGACTGGAGCAATGGGTCAAGTGTTTGTTAGCTCTGTTACCTTGGCAAAGTTAACTAACTTCCCTAAATGGAGTTCCTCTAGGAGCCCCAATCACTTATTTTAACCACCCATTCAACAGTACTGAGATGGTATTTCCTTACGGGTAACTGGGCTATAGTGTCAGTGGGAGTGGGAAGGGTAATCTTCCCAGAGAAGATGCAGCTAGAACTAAGGTGTTAAGGAAGCATTAACTAGTAGGTGAAGAGGGAGAACAGTGTTTTACAGGCAAGTTCAAATTTATTATCATCTCTGAACTTGTTTTCCTACTTGTTCAATGGAGGTGATAGCACCTTCTTCCAAAGGTCCTCATGAAAGGTAAATGAGTCAGCTGGTGTAAAAGGCCTAGTGCAGTGCCTGGCACTAGTGCATGCTCAAGTAAGACAGTTTTTTCTTCCTTCCTAAGCTTCTACCTTCCACATATGTAATCTAGGACAGTGAAATCTCAGATTTACAGGAGGCAAAGACCTTTATAGGGTGAGCTGTAGTCCCCCTGTCCACCCAGATGATCACCATTGTGTTGGTCACCATGGAATCTGACCAAGCTAGTTGTTTGGAATGAGTGGCCTTAGGGGCAAGTGGTCACAGGATTGGAGGAAGGCAAATTCATGGACAGAAAAGAGAGAAGGAGGTCAAGGTAGGTATTCCCCTTCCTCCACACCATCTCAAATTGTCCCGCCAATCCAGCCCCCTCCTGACTCTTAGAATTGGATAATCTAAAAAAAAAAAAAAAAAAAAAAAAAACAAACAAACAAACAGAAAGGAACACATATCTACATGACTGGGTGTACATTGTCTATCTAGTTTGATTCTCACCAAGTCATAGGTACCAATTACAGAGGATAAAGCTAGTGTTCCAGGTGGGGTGGTCAGTTGTCTCAAATCACTCAGGTAATGAGGAGCGAATCTTGCGTTCAAACCTAGGTATCCACAATTCCAGGCCAGTGTTCTGTTGCCTTAGGTTCTCTCTACTCCCTCTAGTGCTGACCTTTGTCTGGGAGAATGCAGGGAGGGGGTGCACTCAGGCAGGGGATGCTGCCAAGGAAATACTTGTGTGAGTGTGGATGGCTTCAGTCAGGTCCTCTCTGCTCCTGGTGGGGGTGGAAATGGGGAAACCTGGGGGTGGGAGACTCCACAATGTAGAGCTCCCCTATGCCCCATCCTAAACACATGGTGGAGAGGGTCTCCATTCCTAGGCAGGCCTTCTTTTCAATCCCCGGACTCTGCACCCTTCCATCATTTCATGCTCCCTCAGCAAAAACCTAAGGTGAAGGGAAGAGGTCTCATAAACACTTAAGCCTCCGCATTCGTAACCCTCCTCCAGCCAGTCAAGCCAACTGTGCAGACTCTGAGCCAGAGTGAGGGAACCAAACAGCCTTCTCAACCAACACCCCTCTAAGTAACAAAGAGGAGAACCCCCTACCCAGTCTGGGCAAGATGCCCCAGGGAGAAGACACTAGTCCAAGTCTCCATCGTCTATCCCTGGAGCCCATCCTGAAGCTTAAGAAAGAAAAGCTAGCAGCCGGGGACCCCAGAAGGGAGGGGGTCAACTCTCTACTCCAGGCGGCTCCCCTCCCTTCTCTCCTCCTAGCTAATAGGTATTTCCTGTTTACGAGGCAGCTAAAGCTGAGCTTTTGGGAAGGGATGGAGATGGAGCCCCTCCCCTCCTAGGGCTGGGTTGGGGAGTCCTTGAAGTGTGACTGAAGGTTGGGAGGCTCCTCCCAGGGGAAGGAGTGTTCCTTACATTGACCATCCATATCATCTCCCATCCAACCCCCCACGGCCCACAGCCTCTGCCTATCTGGGTTAGGGGGCACTGGAGGGGCCTGTTTCCTGTTCTCATCTCCGAAGCCCTCAAAGGAGAGCAGCTTCCAGGCAGGGGGATCGGAGGCGGTGGGGTTGGGGGGTTGGTACGGAGGTGAAGGCACCAAGGCTGGAGAAAAGGGGGAAGGGAGGAGAGTGTCTTGACTGATGCGTCAGTCTGCAAGGAGGAAGGATGGCCTTGTATTGCCCCTCCGTAATCCAATCTGGTGGTCATTCCGCAGCCCCCTCCCCCCAGCAAAACGCAGATCCCAAGCCCTTAGGCGGAGGAGGGCGGGGACCCCACTTAATTAACCCTTTTAGTTCTAGTCCCAACTGGTTCCACAGGCAAAGGAGGAGTGGTTAATTTAGGGAGGGGGTGAGTTGAGGGGTTGCTACAAGAATTAAGAGAATGCTTCTTTACCCACGCAGCTTAGGGTAGGGACGCGAAACAAGGGGCCTCCAAAAGAAGGCTGGCGTCTCAGCAGGGAGCACGGGCAGGGGGGGGGTCTGCAGTCCCTTATCCCTCCTGGAGCGCGGTCTGGGGTGGAGAGAGCTACACCACACTGCCCACCCCGGCTCCGCCTCCCCCAGCCGCGGCTCCCGCTCCGGCTCAGCCAGGCTCCCCACCCGGCGGCACCCGGAGGACGGACACCGAGCGCGCGGCTGCGCCTCCAAGCCCTCCCCTTCGCCCTCCCTCTCTGGGGTCTCTGCCTCCGTCTCCTTTTTTAAAAGCTGCGTCACATGCATGCCGTTCCCCGAGCACTCCCAGCCCCTCGCCGCCCGCCCGCCGCGCGGCGCACGCACGTCGTCGCTTGCTGCGCGCTCTCCCGGGTCACTTTGACACGGCTCTCCCCTCCCACTAGTAGGACAATTAGCATATTAATAAAGCCCGGCCCTGCCCGGCTTGGGCTGGGGAGCCGGCGTCGGCTCGAGGGAGCGCGAGGGCGGAGAGGGGGGCGCTCGGCGACGGCGGCGGGAGCGCACAGACACGCACACGCACACGCGCACACACGGACACACACTCCGCGGACTCACACCCGCGCGCACACACGCAGAGGCCCTGCTCGCCTTCCTGCCTGGCTTCCTTCCTGTCTGCTCCGCGTCTGACAGGCCCCTCGCCGCAGCCAGGGGCCGCCCGTACTGGGCAGAGGCCGGGCCGGGCCGGCGGCGAGCGCAGCGGGGGCCGCGGGCGGCGGCGGCGGCTCATGCCCGGCCTGTCCCCGCGAGGGGCGGGCACCGTGACTCGGCTGGGCCCCCAGCGGCGGGCGATGTGAAGATGTCAGTGGGCTGTGCCTGTCCTGGTGAGTGGGGCGCGCGGCCACTCGGCCCCTTCCTGCCCAACCGTCCCCGCGGACCCCTCACCCCGTGTTTGTTGAGAACTTGTCTGGGGGGTTGTCGATGGCATGGGGGAGGCCGGGAGCTGGAAGGGCTACGCGGGGCCTCAGGCCGGCGGGGAGGGTTTTCCCCAACTGTGTAAATGCGCAGCAGTCCAGAAACACGGGGAGGAGACGCTGGGGGTGGCTTATGTGTATGTTTTTTTGGGGGGTAGGCTAATTGGGGAGAGGTTTGGGGGGGCCGAAATTCTCAGAATTCCAGGTTGTTAGCCAATCAGAAGTGACTCTGGACTTTTGACCCCCCCCCTCAGGTCACCATAGAGTTGTGATTGGCTGGTTTGGGCTGCCCCCCCTTCCCTGCTGCCCATTGCCTCTTACCTATCCTGTGACATCCCCCCCATGCTGTTTCTGAGCACCCTGTTTGCAGGGAGGTATTGATTGGGGCCCATCTTGCCCCCCCTTCAACTTTTCCTGCCTGTTGCCAGGGAAGGTTGGCCCTCCTGAGGCACCGATGGTACTCCTAAGAGGTGCCAGATAATTGGACCCTTGGGTCTGGCATCTCCGCCCTAGTGGGAGGGCAGGCTAGGAAATAGAGTGATTTGTGGAGAGGTAAGCTGGGGGAGCAATACTTGACCCAAAACCGAGAACTTGAGAGAGGACCCAGGCTCAGATCCCTGCCTCCCCAAAACATATCAGCTCTTGCCGGGGATAGCCTAAGTCTGAGTTTTTTTCCTGAGGGGCTGGTAGGGGGGTGGCAGGGGGCATCTACCTCACCGCCAGGAGGAAAGAGAGAAGCCATGCGCCTGGAGAGGTAGTCTACAGAGGGCCTCAGGGGCACACTGTCTCCATCCCCGGGACTCTGGGTCCTGGAATTGGCCCTCCTGGCCCAGACTGGAGTCAGCTTTCTCCTGGAAGTCAGTGTCCTTGAATGTAGCCCGCTTTGGCTACATACTTCACAACTGGACACCCCTCACTCCCCCACAGATCCTCACGGGAAGCACCAGCATGGAAGCTTCCTTGAAAATCATGTGACCCAGGCCAAGCTGGGCTGGGCAAACACTTCAGGTGCCTGCTGAGGCTGATATTTAAGGGGCATGGGTCCCAGAAGGAGGAATAAGAGAACCTAAGAATCCTAGAATATCCGGGTATGGGAACCACTGGCTCCTGCTGCAGAGGGTTGGGGAGAAGAGAGGGAAGAGCTTGCCAAGCTGGAATCCTGCCTGGCCCCATCGTCTCTCCTCCTACCAGCTTGGTGTACATGTTTATGTGTGGATTTCCTCCTTTATAATTGCCCCATGCTGGGTACCCCGTCCAGATCCATCATGTTCTTAGCCCACCCCAGGGCCCTGACCCTCCATCACTGCACATGAGCAGAGCAGTTAAACTAAGGATTTGAACAAGCTAGAGGGATGAGTCTTAAATTGTAATTCTTAGTTCCTACAAATAACGAGTAAGCTAGTATGTATGTATGGAGGGGTTGTCAGGCTGGAGGTGGATGAGAGGTTGGCCCTGAAGTTGGGGCAGGGTGCCTGGGTCCAGTGGTAGGAGAGAGAAAATCTCTTCTTCTTAGTCTCTGGGAGCAGAATGGAAACAGGAAGAGGGCCCAAGCCCGGGGTTTGTGGGTGGGTGGGAAGACAACTTCAGTCAGTGGCCCAGAAGGCATGTTCCTTTTGTGTCTAGTGGTCTGACTGAGGAAGAGAGGGCAAAAGATAGAGAAGAGTGGGGAGTCTTTTTCCAGATGGTGAAGAAGTCTTGTAGATTGATGCCATAGAGGATCGATGGAGGTTAGACTTTAAGGAGAACCACATGGGGAGGGCTTCAGAGTAGACTGGAGGTGGGGAATAGTAGCAGTTGGGGTTAGGGAGGGGACCTGACTTGCAACTTGCTTGGATGGGGGAGCACAGGCTTGAACACAAGGGCAGCATGGCAGCATGTAGCAGTCCAGGCCTGAAGACTTCCTCCCCACCTTGAGCAGCCCTGGGGTGAGGGCTGAGGCGCCCTGGCAGGCCGCCTGCCGCCTGCCTGCCTGCCTGTCTGAGTCTCTCCTTTGTGCTCTGCTGTCTCCGGGCTCCTCCTCCTCCTCCCCCAGCCCGGCAGAGACAGCACATGCCCCACACATGTGACTGAGGGAAGCCAGAGCGCACACAGACCCACACACATGCACATGCAGAAACACCACAAGATACACACATACACAAGCCCAGCTCCCGTAGTGCTTCTGGGGTGAGGACCAGCTTCTGGGGATGGAATGGCTGGGAGCAGGGAGAGCCTCTGCTAAAGGGCATCACCCTGAGCAAGATGCTGAGGGGGCCAGGGCCTGTCTGGGGCAGCATGTGGCTTAGAAGGGTTAAGGCAGGGAGGAGTAGGGGGAGGGGAGGAGGCAGCAGTGGTGGCGGCTGGGAGCCAGGAGAGGAGGATGGCAGAGCGCCAGGCCAACGGGAGGCCGGGCACAGACAAAGGAAGGGGGGCAGGCACACTGGAGGCCTGGGTCAGGGAGCCCCAGGGGCCCGAGCAGGGGGCAGTGCTGGTACCTCATCCTGTGGGCTGGTGCTGGCTACTGTCCTTTGAGTCCCCACCTCCAGGAGGAGTACTTTTCCTCGTCATCTTTGTCATTCTTTGCTGCTCCCTCCACCTCACCACCAATTCTAAGGCCTTCTAACTCAGACTTGCTCTTTTTAGCTGGACCTGTTCTGGCCCTGTGCAACTAGGTGAATCGGGTCAGAGCAGAGAGAGGAGCAGACTTCCTGGAGAAGGAGAACTAGAAGGCCTGTTTTGAATGGTTTGCCAGTCTTGATACATCTTGGCATTTAGGGGCCCCTCTACTCTATAGCAAGACTGGAGGGCCCTTGTAGTCCCTCCTATCTGAGGAGACAGGCTGGGTCGGGGTTCTGAGCTCTGGGCTGGAGGCAAAAGCCAGAGCGCATTCCCCCTCCCCATGTGGATAGTGATTTGAGGCCTGGTAGGGGAAGGGAGTAGGAATGGCTGCAGTAGGAATTGGCTTATATCTGGTGGGTTTAGAAGTGCAGGGTTCAACCCTCCCACCCCCCAACCCACCCTGTTCATCCTGTCTCAGTGGGTTCTGTTAGGATCTCACTGTTGGGATATGTGGCCCTATGTGCTATGAGGATCTCTTGAGGTACTGAATGCACTTTGGAAAGTTTAAAGGCAGTGGGGGAGAACTGGGACTACCCCAGAGGTAAGCTGTAAATTTGGGAGTCAGTGGGAATGTCTTAAGTCCTGGTGATAGGCTGTATGTTGCAGGATCTGGCTGAATGTTATAGATTTCAGTATGCTTGTAAAAGCCGGGGTTTCTTCTATGGCCAGGCTGTGATGAGGAATGGTACGCAGGTTTCAGAGAGGGTGATTTATAGGTTAAGTCCTTGCATAATAAATGATCAGGGTGTGTATGTAATAGGCTGTCACAGGTTTAGGGGTCATAACACAGTTTTGGTGTGTGTATTGAGGTCAGGATGCGTGTCGTAGGTCCCAGTGTGTATGGCTTAAGAGTGTGTGTGTGTGTGTGTGTGTGTGTGTGTGTGTATCCAGGATTTGGGTATATTTAGGATTTGAGATATATCACAGGTTGATGGCCAGGTGCGGTGGCTCATGTCGGTAATACTAGTGCTTTGGGAGGCCAAGGTGGGTGGATCACCTGAGGTCAGGCGTTCGAGACCAGCCTGGCCAACATAGCGAAACCCTGTCTCTACTAAAAATACAAAAATTAGTTGGGTGTGGTGGCATGCACCTGTAAGCTCAGCTACTCAGGAGGCTGAGGCAGGAGAATCGCTTGAACCCAGGAGGTGGAGGTTGCATTGAGCCAAGATCACGCCACTGCACTCCAGCCTAAGCAACAGAGCGAGATTCCATCTCGGAAAAAAGATATATCACAAGTTGAAATGTGTATCAGGTACTGATTTATGTGAAAGTGAGATGTGTTATTTATGTGGAAGATGTTCACAGAGCCAGGTGCAATATTATTGCACAGTTAACTGGTGAATATGTCATGAGAAATCCTGTCCTTGGAGTTACGTGTGAATATAGTTGAGGGTAGGGGGAAGGGAGTAGAGAAACAGACACTCAAATTGCAAAGAAGGAAATAGAAGGTTTGCGCTCCCCCTTCCCGTGTGTGTGTGTGTGTGTGTGTGTGTGTGTGTGTGTGTGTGTGTACACTATGTGTTTTCCTTTTCCTATCGGTCCAAGAGTAAGGTCTGGACCACTATCCAAGTTTTAGAAATACCCCCTCCTGCTACAACAAAATTACCTTCGGAAAAAAAATAGAAATACCTGCTCCCTTGGGATGCCCCTTCTGGATGGGAGAACAGGCCCTATCCACTAACCACACCTTTTTTTTTTCCTGGGGTGGTGGGGAGGATTCAGCAGCAAACTAGGCTCCTGGGGACCCTTGGATGGCCAAGTTGGCTTTCCCTAGCTCTGACAATGCCTATTTCCCTGGCACCCACTTGTCTTCAGTGGTGGTGGGGAAGGGGGCTTCCTGTTAAGGGAGATCTAAGTCAAGACTTGGAACTTAGGTGGGTTGGGGGCAGGGAAGCCCGTAGTGTCCGCCTCCCTCCAATCAGTGTTTACAGGCTGATGTCAGAATGTGTGTCTGTCAAAAATAACCCCCTGGAGCCTCTCCCCCCAGCTTCTCCCGGATTTCACCAGGGGAGCCCAGGGTGGCATCCCAGGCCTGCCTTCTACCTGAGTGATCACAGGGGCGAGAAGGATTTGGGGGAGGTTTGGGAGGTGCTTTGAAGATCTTGGAGTCTGCAGAGAGGAGCCCGCCCTCCTCCATCTCTGCCAGTGGCTTTGGCCCTCCTGCTCACTCCTGATCACCTCGCCTAGGGCTCGGGGAAGGCGGGCTGCATTTCGTTTCTGGCCCCCACAGGCCTCTCCTCCATCCAGTCTCTCCTGGCCCAATCTGCTCCGTCCCCGGTCTCTCCCAGTCTCTGTCTCTCTTTTGTTTTTCTCAGCAGTCCCTCAGTCCCAGCCTCCCTCCCTCCCTTGCTCTTCCTCTTTCCTCTCAGGGAGGGGGCGGGGCCGGTGGGGGCAGCTCCACCCTCCGCCCGCCTGGGGCCTCATTCTGAGAGAGGCTCGGAGAGAGCGAACGGGGAGGGAGGGAGGCAGGGAGAGAAAGGGAGAAAGGCAGGCAGCCGGCGGGCGCTGCGTGTGTGTCTGAGTGTGCGAGTGTGAGTGAGTGTGAGTGCCGGGCCCTGCCTCTCCTGGTGCTCCCAGCATAGGGGCCCGGTGGCCTGGGGAGGGCGGGCGGGCTGCTCGGAGGCAGAGGCAGCGAGAGGCGGCGGCGGGGAGAGCTGAGGAGGAGGAGGAGGAGAGAGGAAAGAGCGGAGCAGCCATTGTTGAGGGAAACCTTGCAAACAAAGAAGGCTCCGGACTCCCCGCGGTCCCCCGCCCCCCAGGCCGGCCCCCTGGCCCCCGGCGCCCGGCCCAGTGGCCATTGTAACTTTCCCCCGGGGCTGCGGCCGCCGCGGGGCGGGCCGAGGCTGTGCGTGCGAGTCTTTGTGCGGCCGGCGGAGTGGAGCTCCCAGCCCGGCCTGCCTGTCCCACTCGGGACATGAGCTGCTGAAGTTGTCCCCTCCTCAGCCCTCACCCCTGCCAGGACTCCTCTGGGCTTGCAGTCTCTCCCCGCACCTCTCCTGGCCCCCTCAGTTCTCCCAGGTAAGTCTGAGCACCCTGCAAGCCTGTTGGGGGGTGGGCGGAAGGCCCTCAGCCCGGCCCAGGCCTGGTCTGCGGGCTGGGGGAGAGGTGCCCCAGCTCAGAGCCGCCGGGGCGCTCAGGCCTGCTGACCTGTGGCCAGCCCCTAAAGGGAGGGGGCCTGCCCTCTGGTCAGCCTGGTTACCGTGGCAATGCCCAGCTGGAGGTGCCCCCCTCAGCCCCGGGATGCAGCTTCCACCCTGAGAAAACTTTACTAGTTCTGGACTCTTCTCTCCCCCTTCCTAAAGGCTTCCAGATTGCTAGAGGTGGGAGGGGGGCCATGGCTGACTACAGGACTGGATGACACATCTCCCCACCCACCCACCCCCGTCCCCCCTCTACTTGCTCCCTCTACTCCTGCTGCTGGGGACAGGCAGCAACAGGGACAGATGGTCTGGGTGATGTCCCTCCCCTTCTCTACTCCCAAGCCCTTGTGCTGGAGCTACTGGGAGTTGAGTGGCTCTGGAGAGATGCTGAGTTTGTGTCCATTCGCTGGAGGTGTAAATAGAGGCCCAGAGCTTTGGGCCTTAGCTCCTCAGAGCTATTTACCCAGGCCCAGACAATGCCTGTTCATTTTCTAGAGAGAGAAATGGAGGCTCTGAGAATTTTTTTGACAAAATTGGAGAGAAACCCAGGCATCCTGCCTCCTTTCTCTTCAGGTTCTTGAGCTGACACATTTCAAGTGGCCCCTAAACTGAGGAGGCAGGGGTGGTTAAGTTATGGGAGAAAGGATGGCCTAATTGGGGGATGAGGGCCAGGTCTGAGAATCTACTCTTGGGTTTATTGCCCAGGCCTGGCCTCTGGTGGGCCGTGTGAGCTTGGGCTTCCTGTGTGGCCTTAGTCTGCCTGTCTGTGTAGTGGGGAGACTTAGTGGCTGAGTGGGGACTGTCTTTCTGGAGACACAGGCTCAGTCCAGACTGGCATGTGAAGGTTGTGTGTGCTGTTCTTGGAGCATATGGATGTGGAGCTCGTGCATGGGGTGAGGGCCTGTTGCGGGCATCTGAATCTGCCTGGGGCTGCTGGGTTCCAGCCCTTGATAGGCATGTTAGGGCGAGCTGAGGGTAGAAGCCTGCTAGGCAGGATGAGGCACACGTGTGTGCAGGCACACACAGGCTTTGACTGTTGGCACCCTCAGAGACTGTGCAGTCTGGGACCCTCCTTTTGCCTGCATTGTGAGGATGGGGCCCTGGGGAGAGAATAAAATGACACATGTTGGCACAGGGTCTTGTTTTGTCTCTTCCCCCCAAGGAACAAAATAGGTTTTGCGTCTAAGTTGGGGAGGAGATATAGATACAGCCAATCTAGCTACCCTTCCAAATGCAGTCAAGTTTTAGGGACCCAAGGAAGCAAATGTGATTGGAGTCAGATGACTTTTGGGACTGTGCCTCAGTTTCCCCTCCTATCTGGTGAGAAGGGGAAACAAAGTTGTAGGGGTACCTGGCTCATACCCAACTATGAATTTAACACTTCTTCCAGTCAGAAAACAGTACTCCAGGAATTGTTTGCTGTTAGGTGAGGTGTGAGAGAGGACATGTGCACATCACAGATACACACTAGCAAGACCCCTGTCTAGTGACCACGTGCCCCTAGATTGAGGAACATAGGCTCCTTCCCAAACCACTTACTTCTCAATTGTAGGTAGAGTGGGATCCAAAGGAGGCTTATCTGCCGCCTCCCCCACTCCCAAGTCTCAGAAGAGAAAAGGGGTTGAGGCTTTGGGTTTCTGGTTTGGAGACAATACTCTATACCCTTGGTGGGGGCAGGGGTGGGGGCTGGGCTGATAAGGGAGTGGCCGTTAGTGGGGAGGCCGAAGGCACAACTGGTTATCTGGTAGGCCGCACCCAACAGGCACCCACCCCCATTTATCTTTCTATCCCTTGCCCTCCTGAGACCCTGAGGGTGGAGGAGGGGCAGAGTTCGAAAATCCCTCCTTTTCCTCCCCCACTTTGGTCTCTAGAGGGCAATAGTGGGGTCCGATGGTAGAAAGTATAGGATGTGGGAATCAGAAGATCCAAGCTCAAGTCCTAGCTTTGAGAGTTACTAGCTTTATGATCTTGGCAAGTTCCTTTGAGCCCTCAGTTGCCTCATCTGTAAAATGGGAATGTTATGGTCAGCCCTGCTACCTCATAAGGTTGTTGTGATGATTGAATGAAACTATGTAGATTAAAAGGGAGTTTATCAAAATTAGATTCTAATGATTGGATATTTATTTGTTCTGTGATAATTCTTCCCAGCTTCAATTCCTCTTCTGTCATCTAGGGCTCAGCCAAATGAAGAAATGGGATCTTGGCTATGCGCTGGGATTAGGGTGGAATACTCTGTTTCTTAATGAAATAAGATTGGAGCCAGAATTAGAAGGAGAGACAAGTGCTCCCTAGAGTAGCCCCCTCCCCTACTCCACCACTCTCTTGTAAGCAGGCCAGGGAGCTCCATAAGACCATCCCTATCCACACAGTCTAGCAGGCTTATCGGAGAGCTCCCAAGAGGGGGTCAGGGGACTCCTTTTTCTTTTAGGAACAGGGTCTCGCTCTGTTGCCCAGGCTGGAGTGCAGTGGTATGATCTCTGCTTACTTCAGTGTCAACCTCCCAGGCTCAAGTGATCCTCCTGCCTCAGCCTCCCACGTAGCTGGAACTACAGGCGTGCCCCACCATACCCGGCCAACTTTTAAAATTATTTTTAGAGACGAGGTCTTGTTATGTTGCCCTGGCTGGTCCCTGCAGCCTTGACCTCTTGTGCTCAAGCAGTCTTCTTGCCTTGGCCTCCCAAAGTGCTAAGATTACAGATGTGAGCCACCGAGCCCAGCCATGACTCCTTTCTTTCTCTTCTAGGTTGTTCCTCAAAGTCATTCAAGCTGTACTCGCCGAAGGAGCCCCCGAACGGCAACGCCTTCCCCCCCTTCCATCCCGGCACCATGCTGGATCGGGATGTAGGGTAAGTGAGTCTCTTGGCCACTTCCTAACCCTTCTCCAGGTGGGATCTTGCCTGGAAAGGGGAGGGAGTAGTCCCCCACCCCCAATAATTCCTGTCTTCCACCCCCATTCTCATAGCCTCTTACTTTACACAGCCCGACTCCCATGTACCCGCCTACATACCTGGAGCCAGGGATTGGGTAAGTGGAGTCCAGTGGGGAAGAAGGTGCTTTCCACTGGGTGAAGGCCGAGGTAGGGGTGGGGTGGGGAGGCTCCGCTCCTATTGATCTGCCTCCTTCACTTCCTCCAGGAGGCACACACCATATGGCAACCAAACTGACTATAGAATATTCGAGCTTAACAAACGGCTTCAGAACTGGACAGAGGTATTGCCAAGGGAAAAGGAATTGGGAGCAGGGGGGCCATCTGGGCACCCTATGGGATATCTTATAACATGAACACACCGGCCGGGCGCAGTGGCTCACGCCTGTAATCCCAGCTCTCAGGGAGGCAGAGGCGGGAGGATAGCTTGAGCCCAAGAGTTCGAGACCTGCCTGGGTAATATAGCGAGACCCCGTTCTCCACAAAAAGGAAAAAAAAAAAAAGACAAAAAACATGAACACACCTCACCATGCTCCCTAGGAGTGTGACAATCTCTGGTGGGATGCATTCACAACTGAGTTCTTTGAGGACGATGCCATGTTGACCATCACTTTCTGCCTGGAGGATGGACCAAAGAGATATAGTAAGTGACCTCTGGGATCTTGCTATGGGGGTGTATACCTCCTGTGTAGTTCTAAAGTCTAGAAGTGGGTCTGGGAGTGCCAGGGGGTATCTAGCTTGGTAGGGGAGGCATCTGTCTGGCCCCTTTTGTGGTCCCTTTGTCTGAAGAGTTTGTCCCATCTCTACAGCCATTGGCCGGACCCTGATCCCACGCTACTTCCGCAGCATCTTTGAGGGGGGTGCTACGGAGCTGTACTATGTTCTTAAGCACCCCAAGGAGGCATTCCACAGCAACTTTGTGTCCCTCGACTGTGACCAGGGCAGCATGGTGACCCAGCATGGCAAGCCCATGTTTACCCAGGTCAGTAACCCAGCTGGATGTGGAACACCATGGCACCTGGGTTTGATTCCCGTCCTCTCTCGCAGTGTATACTCACAGCTATTCTCCAGGGAGCCATATTGTGAAGTGGCAAAATAAGAAGGGCGGATAGGCATGTTGCAACCATCAGCAAACATGTATTATGTTTGTATGGGATAGTTTTCTGGGCCCTAGGGCTACACGAGTGAACAAGAGTCTGCCCTCACATAGCATAGAGCAGATGAGTGTATCACTAGCTACATGGGGAGAGGACGATCTGTTAAAATTTTCTACTGTGTGTGTGTGTGTGTTGTGTGTCTGTGTGTGTAAGGGCCAGGTATATGGGTGGGGGGTATTGTGACATTTGTGCACCCAGATTTAATGTGCAGTTGACAAAAGTATATGCAATGGGAGAGTTGTAAGCAAATGGGAGACTGTAATAGACATACCTTCAGGTATAGTATGTGGGGAGGGGGCAGGGGTCTGACAAGCCTTTCCCCAGGTGTGTGTGGAGGGCCGGTTGTACCTGGAGTTCATGTTTGACGACATGATGCGAATAAAGACGTGGCACTTCAGCATCCGGCAGCACCGAGAGCTCATCCCCCGCAGCATCCTTGCCATGCATGTGAGTTGTGGGCAGGACCCAGGACACAAGAGTGAAGGCAGGCAGGGGGAAGGGTGGAACAAGGTCGGTCATTTCCTGACTGGCCTTAGACAGAGGGTTAGGGTGTCTTCATCTGAACAGCAGGTTTTATAAGAGAGTATCCTCTCTCAGGAGTGTTAAAATGCTCAGATGATAGGGCAGGTGAGCAGAGGCAACCCAGGTGTCAGTGTTCTTGCTTGTCTTCTCTCCCACTCTAGGCCCAAGACCCCCAGATGTTGGATCAGCTCTCGAAAAACATCACCCGGTGTGGGCTGTCCAATTCCACTCTCAACTACCTCCGAGTGAGTCTCCGACCTCCCAGTTTCTGCCCCAGTCCATTTAGTCTCGGCTCTATGTCTGTCCCCTGACAAGCCACCTCCTTGCCTACTCCTAGCTCTGTGTGATACTTGAGCCCATGCAAGAGCTCATGTCCCGCCACAAGACCTACAGCCTCAGCCCCCGTGACTGCCTCAAGACCTGCCTTTTCCAGAAGTGGCAGCGCATGGTAGCACCCCCCGGTGAGTGCCTTGCACCTGCTTTTACCAGGATCTCACACTGTTCCCCAAAACTGTATCTTTATTTCCTTTTGAAGTTTTCCCTGCCCCTTCCTTGTTCCCCGGTCTACAATATTGGGATCAGGGCAGGCCATGCTCCTTGGGAGCCACAATTTAGAATAGGGGACCTGGAGCCCTCTCCCATCTGAGTCTCCTTTCCCTGGCACAGCGGAGCCCACACGTCAGCAGCCCAGCAAACGGCGGAAACGGAAGATGTCAGGGGGTAGCACCATGAGCTCGGGGGGTGGTAACACCAACAACAGCAACAGCAAGAAGAAGAGCCCAGCTAGCACCTTCGCCCTCTCCAGCCAGGTACCTGTAAGCATCTCGGCTTTCTTCTCTCTTCTGGGCTGCCCCACTGCTCACCCCTGACCCCTGTCCAAGCCTGAGCTCGCTAGCAGGCATAGAAGCAAAGACAGTTTTCTTCATGTACTCTGCCAGCATGGGCTAACTGCTTTTACTGGTGAGAGAGTCCTTGTCAGGCACTTGCATGGGTGTGATCACACAGACTCAGCCGTAGGAAGCTAGGGCATAAAGGAACAGAGACAGCCATGAGGACATACAGACGTTCAGGACAGACAGCTTGGGGCTCACAGACCATCCAGCGCACACACTCACACTGATAGAAAGACCCACAGACTGGAGTGTTTGCAGATCCAGAGTACATGCCCTTGCACATGCACATACTGCCCTCCCTCGTGTTTGATCTCCCTTTCTCTTACATGTGGACAGAAGTTGAGGAGTCCCCTAAAATTCTGGGGAGATGGGCTAGGGAGCTAGGGGAATGGATATGGGCTAAAGGCTTTGATGCTCTGGTGTTCTTCATGGGAAGGATTCCAGGAGCTGAGGGTGTCAGGAGTTGAGATTTTAAATTCGGGTATGAGGAGGGGGTGGGGACTCTTGAGCTTCCAGGGTGGGTATTGGGGCTCTGGGGGTATCTGCCGCCCTGGGCCGGGCGAGCCCTTGCCCCGATTATGTTTGGGGACCTCCGCCACTCTCAGGATGTGATGGTGGTGGGGGAGCCCACCCTGATGGGCGGGGAGTTCGGGGACGAGGACGAGAGGCTCATCACCCGGCTGGAGAACACCCAGTTTGACGCAGCCAACGGCATTGACGACGAGGACAGCTTTAACAACTCCCCTGCACTGGGCGCCAACAGCCCCTGGAACAGCAAGCCTCCGTCCAGCCAAGAAAGCAAATCGGAGAACCCCACGTCACAGGCCTCCCAGTAAAAGGCCCTGCCTTGACCACCCAGTGCTCTGCCTATCTGCCCCACCTCTCACAGCCCCAGGAAGCAGAAGACAGAATGAAGAGACTGAGCATCTAAAATGGGCAGCCTCCATCCACCTGCTTCAAGGAGGAACTGGACTCGCTGGGGGCAGGTGCCAAGATTTGCCCCACAGTGGCCCTGGGCTGGGCCTGGCCTCTGCAGAGCCTTTTAGGGGAAGGGGGTGGGGGTACTCATGTGGATGCCTACTTGGAACCTGGGCCTCTGAGACATGTCCTGACCACCCCCCAGGGCATTTGCCTCCATCCTCACTCCAGATTCTGGGTTTCCCATCCCCCTGACTTTACCCCTTTCAGGCCTGGGGTTCTCTATACCCACAGCCCTTAGGGACTTAAAGTTATGGGGCTTGGTTGAATGCCCCTTCCCCTAGGCAGCTGGTAATAGAGGGGTAAAGCTCTGGGCTCCTCCTCCAGCTGCCACTTATCCCAGCTCCAAGTTTTAAAAAAAATAATATTATTAAAAATGTAAGTTAAAAAAAAATCACTCATGTCCCCCCCTCTTCCCCTTATTAAAAGTCCAGCTACCTCCCTACTCTTAGCAGATGGGGGCCTAAGGTCTAAGTGGGGGTGAGAGGCGGGGAGGGAGGTATGCCTACCATTTTATATGGTGTGAGAGCTTCAGACCAAGGAGACACTTCGCCATCTCTCTTGCCCTTTCCTGTGGGGTGACTGCAGTTGGGGAAGGCGTGCCATGGGGTAGTGGGACATTGGTGGCCACATCTTGGTGACAGACCCTTGCTGTTGTCTCTGTCTCCCCATTATCTGGACTCTGGCCTGCCCTCCTAGTGCTCGTGACTCCCTCTCTTCCAGCCCCACCCCTATGGTGTGTATATTCCTTACAAGTCCTCCACAAGAGCAGCTGTCTAGGATGTGGGGAGGGGAGGCTCCTTCCCTTAGGGAGCCTGGAGAGAAGGGAGCAGCCTTGTTGCTGTATTTTTGGTTTTGTTTCAGTTGGGCAGGCATGGGATGAGAGAGGGGCTTAGCCATTTCCTCCAGAATCTTCCTCCCTCAACCCCTCCAACTGCATACGTAAGCCTACTCTGTCCTTCACAGAGGGGAAGGGGCCACTGATGACGTCCCAGCTCTAAGCCCACCAGAGAGAAACAGGCCTCTGTCCCCCTGGGTGAAGTAGAGGGTCTTCACCTGCCAGTGTCCCCTGCCACTCCTTCCTCATAGCAGGGAGGAGGAGGAGGACGCAGCCAGGATCCTCAGCTCCGCCAGGGTGTAGCCAGGAGCAGGGTTTCACGCAGCTGGGCCAGCTCTGTGGCTTTGCTGCCTTTTCCTGTGGCCAGTCCCAGGAAGTGCTAGCACCACCTCTCTCCCCACTCTTCCCTCTGGATTCCGGGGTCCCCCACACACTATTTCCTCCACTCCAGCTGCCACTTTTGGAAGGGTATTGAGTCAGGAGCTGAGGGAAGGGGTGAGGAAGGTGGACATCCCACCCCCACTGTAATGCCCCCCCCCCCTCCTTTTTTTTTTTTTTTTTTTTTTTTTTTTTTGGGCCATTTGAGTCATGTATGGTACCGATCAATAAAGAGACTTTTCGGTTTGAGAGTGTCCTGGTTGGTCATTGATGCCTAATAATGACTCAGTCCAAGGCAGTCTTTTCCCCATCCTTACAGTTCCTAAGACTGTATGAATTGGATCCCTTCACTCTCACCTCACATTTCCCCTCACTGTTTTGAAGTTGTTTCCCTGAATTATACCTCTCCTTCACCCAAGACCCTAAAGTTTGTTCCCAGATCTCCCAGCCTGGCCCCATCTCCCTCAAAGTTGAGGGAGAATTGGCTTTCTCAGGCTGCTCCCCACCTCTCACCCCAGGACTGTTGCTTCTCACCCCTAGCTGTCATGGGGCAGCCAGACAGGTGGCCCTCCTGGGGCAGGTTCCTAGGATAGACTGCCCTGGATTATGCTGTTGAGGGAGGAGTGAAGAGAGGGAACTTGGCCTAGGAGGGGGCTTGGGTTAGAGGGTCTTGAGGTACTTAGAGTACCGGGGAGACTCCTACCCCTACCCAGCCCCCAGCCTACTAGCCCAGCTAATGTCGGTTGGTTGTTTTGTTTATTTTGAGTTGGAGTCTTGCTCTGTTGCCCAGGCTGGAGTGCAGTGGCATGATCTCGGCTCACTGCAACCTCCACCTCCTGGGTTCAAGTAATTCTCCTACCTCATCCTTCCAAGTAGCTGGGATTACAGGTGCCCGCCACCATGCCTGGCTAATTTGTATATTTTTTTTTAGTAGAGATAGGGTTTCACCATGTTGGCCAGGCTGGTCTCAAACTCTTGACCTCAGGTGATCCACTCACCTCAGCCTCCCAAAGTACTGGGATTATAGGCATGATCTGCTGCACCCGGTCACCAGCTGAGGTCTAAATTAGTCTCCCTGGTGCTAAGGTCCCTGGGTGAGGGATTAAGAGAGTAGCAGGATTGTCTGTCTCCTTGCTGACTTTGGGTGGGGACACTGAGGGAGGAAGACAGTTCTGTTGCTAGTGGGTAGCCTGAAGCTCTATGGGAGGATGGGAGGATAAATGGGGTACTTTTCAGACTCTTTTCCAGGTAGTTAACTCTCCAAGTCCCCTCCTCTTCACCATTAAAGACTGGGAAGATAAGGAGACCCCGCTGTGGATTGGACATGGGGTCTTAGTGCCCATAAAGCTCTCTATCCAGTGTCCCTTTTTGTCATCCCAGGTAGGAAAAGCTGAGGCCTCAAACTATTCCCCTCCTAAGGTCTCTCAACCTGAAATAAAGCCTGATAGACCTGCACATCTACCCTTACCTCCCTAGCTGGTAGGAAGACACCAGAGGAAGGGACTGTATGACCCATCCATTCCCTCTCCAATCTACAGTTACCTTGGCCCTGCCCTGCTGCCAGCCCAGCTTCTCATTGCCCAGTGCCTCAGGACCCCAAGGAATGCTATTGCACCCCACCCCCAACTCTTCCTTTGTAGATCTGGCCAGCCTGAAGGACATTTACCGGCTAGCTGCCACCAGCAACTCACCGTGAGAGTGCCAGGTAACATCTACAGTGGGTCTGTGTCTGGCACTGGGTGTACATCTAGCCCGTTAGCCTGAGTGAGTGTCTTGTGTGTATGTATGTGCTGCTGAGCTGGGGAGGGCCTGGATCTGTTTATATGCGCAGGTAAGGGAGTGTATACATGTGTTTGTATGTGGGCATGTATATGCATATTTTTATGTATGTGTCGGTGAATTAATTCATTCAAATAGTATTCATTGAACCCTCTTTAGGTACTAGGCCCATTCTAGGTGCTGGGGATATGATATTGAACAAAGCAGAGAATATGTGACTGCTGAGTGAGTGAAGGCTATAAATCCATAAATGAGGATGTGTTGAATGTGTGGCTTAGCAGTGCGACTGTGTTGAGTTATGGGGCTGCTGGGACAATTGTGTGACTCGGGCATTTGTAGGTTCACGTATGTATGTGTATGGAGGGAGGTAGTCAAGGGAAAAGGTAGATTGCCAGGCCTGGACCCCATCCTGCTTGGGGGCAGGAGGTAGGTCAGAGAAGCAGGAGAACACACTGTTGAACTCAGGAAACAAAGTGGCCAGCAACTTCCTCTGGAGCCCCATATCTGGCTCCTCCCCATTTGCCCCCAGCAGCCCCTGGTGAAGAGGAATTACTGGGGTGGAGGAAGAGAGAGACCCTCCAAAGCCCTCATGCCCTTTGTTTTCAGGTACATGTGTGGGCCCAGTCCCAAGCCTTAGCACATTGCTGAAGAGCTTTGTGCTGCTGAGCTGGGGAGGGTCTGGATCTGTTTATATGTGCAGGTAAGGGAGTGTATATGTGTGTTTGTATGTAGGCATGTATATGCATATTTTTATGTATGTGTATGTTGGTGAATTAATTCATTCAGATAGTCTGACCATGTACCCCAACCAGGACCTCTGAATCCACAGAGGTCTGAACCCAACCCCAAACCTCTGTCCCTCCTGGACTTACAGCTCCTTCCTCATTTTTCCTGACCTGGTCTGATCTGATTCAGCCAGAGAGCTCCATCCCTTTTCCTAAGACCCTACTGTAGTCTAGTGCAACCTCCAACCCCTCTTTTATACCCTTAACCCAGTCCAGCCTGATTTCTTTTTTTTTTTTTTTCTTTTTCTTTTTTTAGAATAGAGTCTTGCTGTATTGTCCAGGCTAGAGTGCAGTAGCACGATGTTGTCTCACTGCAACCTCTGCCTCCTAGGTTCAAATGATTCTCACGCCTCCTGAGTAGCTGGGACTATAGGCACATGACACCATGCCCAGCTAATTTTTCTTTTTTCTTTTTTTATATTTCTGGTAGAGACGTGGTTTCACCATGTCAGGAGTTCAAGACTAGCCTTGGCAATATAGTGAGACCTCATCTCTACCTTTTTTTTTTTTTGAGATGGAATCTCGTTCTGTCGCCCAGGCTGGAGTGCAGTGGCAAGATCTCGGCTCACTGCAGCCTCCGCCTCCTGGGTTCAAGTGATTCTCCTGCGTCAGTCTCCATAGTAGCTGAGACTACAGGTGTGCACCACCATGTCCAGCTAATTTTTGTAATTTTAGTAGAGATGGGTTTTCACCTTGTTGGCCAGGCCGGTCTTGAACTCCTGACCTCAAGTGATCTGCCTGCCTTGGCCTCCGCAAAGTGCTAAGATTACAGACGTGAGCCCCTCCACCCAACAGAGACCTCATCTCTAAAATAAATAAATAAGCTGGGTATGGTGGTGCATCTATAGTCCCAGCTACTTGGGAGGCTGAGGTGGGAGAATCACTCGGGCTTGGGAAGTTGAGACAACGGTGAGCTGTGATTGCACCACTGCACTCCAGCCCAGGTGACACAGCAAGACCCTCTGTCTCAAAAAACAAAAAAACAAACAACAAAAAAACGAGGTGCAGTGGTTCTGAATGCCTGTAATCCCAACACTTTGGGAGGCCGAGGCGGGTTGATCACCTGAGGTCAGGAGTTCGAGACCAGCCTGGCCAACATGGTGAAGCCCTGTCTCTACCAAAAATACAAAAATTAGCTGGGTGTGATGGCATGTGCCAAGTCCCAGCTACTTGGGAGGCCAAGGCATGAGAATCGCTTGAACCTGGGAGACAGAGGTTGCAGTGAGCGGAGATTGGCGCCACTGCACTCCAGCCTGGGCAACAAAGTGACACTTTGTCTCAAAAAAAAAATATATATATATATATATATATATATATATATATATATATATATATGTAGAGAGAGAAGCTCCCTAGTTTCATGATGGACTTCAAAGGCACTGGTTTAAGCTGGGCATAGTGGTCCGTGCCTATAGTCCCGGCTACTTGGCGGGTGGCAGGCTGAAGCATGAGGATTGTGTGAGGCCAGGAGCTTGAGGCCACAGTGTGCTATGATAACACCAAGGAATCGCCACTGCACTTCAGCCTGGGCAACATAACAAGACCTTAGTCCCAGCTCCCGAGTACCCAGAATGTTTATAACAACTATGACTGTCATTCATGTGGCCACAGCCCCATTCACTCAGGGCCCAGCTCTGGGGCTCCTCTTAACCCCCACCCTAAGGTCATAGATGAAATGGATGGGAGACTACATACCCAACAGTTCTAAGCTGGGGAGTCTGGGAAGCTGAATGGGAATGGAAGCTGACTCACTCTTCCAGATTCCTTCTTCAGCCTCAGGATAGACTCATTTTCCCACTGATTCCAGGACACATTTCCAGAGGAAGCTAAACCCTGGATTACTTCCCTCTTTGCTGCCCCACCTCTGTGCCACCAGCTCACCTCTACAAGAGGAGGACCTAGGGCCAGTCCCTGGAGAAAAGTCCCAAAGGAGCTTGGGGGAGAAGATTCTTCTCCCTATCACCCCCAACAACTGAGGCTGCCTGGAGGAGGAGGTAGGCTACTTTTTCTCCCTTTCCTTTAATGGACTTCAGATGCACAGAACTAAATTAATCATAACCTTGGTTCATGACACACAGTCATCATTGCTCCATGCACAGTGCACATTTATTTACTTATAAGACTATCATACGGGGCCAGGCGCGGTGGCTCACGCCTGTAATCCCAACACTTTGGGAGGCCGAGGTGGGTGAATCACCTGAGGTCAGGAGTTTGAGACCAGCCTGGCCAACATGGTGAAACCCTGTCTCTATGAAAAATACAAAAAAAAAAATTAGCTGGGCATGATGGTGCATGCCTGTAATTCCAGCTACTTGGGAGGCTGAGCCAGGAGAATCACTTGAGCCCAGGAGGTGGAGGTTGCTGTGAGCAGAGACTGCATCATTGCACTGCAGCCTGGGTGACAGAGTGAGACTCGTTTAAAAAAAAAAAACAAAAAAAACAAAAACTGTAAAGAACTAATCAACATGAAAGCTAGGATCTTGGCTGTAACTTAAATCTAGCTACCATCTCTCAGGATATCCGTCATTCTCTTGTTTTCTTTATATACACACACATATATATTTTATAAAACAGAGCTTCACTGTGTTGCTCAGAATGTAGTGCTGTAGCTATTCATAGACCCTATCATAGTGCACTGCAACCTCAAGCTCCTAGACTCAAGCAATCCTCCTGCTTCAGCCTCCCAAGTAGCTGAGACTACATGTGCAGCTGGGACTGTAGGTGGCACCACTACACCTGGCTCCTTTTACATACTTACCAGCTGTATGTATTCCTGAAAATTTGTAAGAATTTTTAGCCAGAGCAGTGGCTCACACCTGTAATCCCAGCACTTTGGGAGGTGGAGGCGGGTGGATCACCTGAGGTCAGGAGTTCAAGACCAGCTTGACCAACATGGTGAAACCCTGTCTCTACTAAAAATACAAAAATTAGCCGGGTGTGGTGATGGGCGCATGTAATCCAGCTACTTGGGATTACTCCATCTCAAAAAAAATTTTTTTTTAAAGTTTAGTTATTTTTTACATTATTATAAGGGAGTATTGCTGTATGTAATTTTTGGTGGCTTATTTACTTATCTTGTATTAACAAGATTTATATTGTTACATATTGCTTACAGTTTACTCATTTTGAGAACTCTGTAATATTCCATTTTGTGACTCTACCCAGTTATTCATTCTCCTGTCACTGGATATTTGGGTTGTTTCTAGGTTTTGGCTATTGTGAAGACTATTTCCATAATTTTACTTCTGTCTTCTACTGTAAATGTGCAGTTCTTCCTGGTTATATGTTTAGTAGTAGTCTCTACAAACTCATGTTTCCACCTCTGAAGCCCAACCTTGAGTGCTTTTACTATGGCAGTTCTAGGGTTAAATCAAATTAAAATTTTAACATTTATTGAGTCCCTGCTATATAAACTTTACTCAGCTCATTCATCCATTCAGCAAACGAAGCTAAATTTAGTGAGCATCTACAAAATGCCTGGAGCTGGAGACAGAAAAGTGAATAAGACAATATGGCATATTATACAGTTGGGTGGAGAAATAGATATTACAACAAGTGGGGCCGGGCACGGTGGCTCACATCTGTTATCCCAGCACTTTGGGAGGCCGAGGTGGGTGGATCACTTGAGGTCAGGAGTTCAAGACCAGCCTGGCTAATATGGTGAACACCATCTTTATGAAAAAGAAAAATTAGCCACGTGTGGTGGCACACGCCTGTAATCCCAGCTACTTTGGAGGCTGAGGCATGAGAATACTTGAACCTTGGAGGCAGAATTTGCAGTGAGCAGCGATCACACCAATGCACTTCAGCCTGGGCAACAGAGCAAGACTCCGTCTCAAAAATAAAAAAATAAAATAAACAAATGGCCACATACATACATATACACATATGTATTGACAATTTTTTTTTTTTTTTTTTTTTGGGACAGGCTGTCACTCTGTTGCCCGGGCTGTAGTGCAGTAGTGCAATCATGGTTCACAGCAGCCTTAACCTCCAGGGCTCAATCAGTTCTCCTATCTCAGCCTCCAGAGTAGCTGGGACCACAGGCATGCACCACCATGCCTGGCTAATTTTTGTATGTTTTTGTAGAGATGGGGTTTCGCCATGTTGCCCAGGTTGGTCTCAAATTCCTGGGCTCAAGCTATCCTCCCTCCTCGGGTTCCCAAAGTGCTGGGATTACAGGGGAGAGCCACTATACCCAGCTGACGATTTATGATATAACCAAATAATATGAGATAAACATATAACAGGGAGACCTTATTTAATCTGGTGTATTAAGGAAGGCCTCTCTGAGGGAATATTTCAGTGGAGTCTTAGTCAAGTAAAGAGTATGGGGAATAGGATTTCAGGTATAGGAAACACACTCTGATGCTGGGGAGTGCTTGCTGGGTTAGATGAGAAGAAGACCAGGTGCGGTGGCTCATGCCTGTAATCCCAGCACTTTGGGAGACTGAGGCAGGTGTATCACTTGGGGTCAGGAGTTCAAGACCAGCCTGGTCAATATGGTGAAACCCTGTCTCTACTAAAAATACCAAAAAAAAAAAAATTAGCTAGGTGTGGTGTGCATGCCTGTAGTCCTAGCTACTCGTGAGGCTGAAGCACAAGAATCGCTTGAACCTGGGAGGCAGAGGTTGTAGTGAGCCAGGATCATGCCACTACACTCCAGCCTGGGCAACTAAGCGGGACTCCATCTCAAAAACAAAGTCTGGGCAAGGTGCCTCATGCCTGTAATCCCAGCACTTTGGGAGGCCGAGGCGGGCAGATCACCTGAGGTCAGGAGTTTAAGACCAACTTGGCCAACATGGCGAAACCCCATCTCTACTAAAAAATATAAAAATTAGCCATGCGTGGTGGCGGGTGCCTGTCGTCCCAGCTACTCGGGAGGCTGAGGTAGGAGAATCGCTTGAACCCGGGAGGTGGAGGTTGCCGTGAGCTGAGATCATGCCACTGCCTGGCGAAAGAGACTCCATCTCAAAAAAAAAAAAAAAAAAAAAAAAATCCCAG
>NC_045442.1:31581219-31599013 GCF_002776525.5 Piliocolobus tephrosceles
ACTTTGGGAGGCCGAGGCGGGCGGATCACAAGGTCAAGAGATCGAGACCATCCTGGCTGACACGGTGAAACCCCGTCTGTACTAAAAATACAAAAAATTAGCCAGGCGTGGTGGCGGGCGCCTGTAGTCCCAGCTACTCGAGAGGCTGAGGCAGGAGAGTTGCTTGAACCCAGGAGTCGGTGGTTGCGGTGAGCGGAGATTGTGCCACTGCCCTTCAGCCTGGGAGACACAGCAAGACTCTGTCTCAAAACAACAACAACAACAAACAAAAAAACCTGACCATACTATGTGATGTAGGTACTGGGGGGATTGGTTCCAGAATGGATATCAAAACCCATGGATGCTTAAGTGCCTTATATAAAATGGTGTAGTCTTTGCATATAACCTATGCATATCCTCCCATATACTTTAAATCATTTCAAGATTACTTATAATACTTAATACAATGTAAATGCTATATAAATAATTGTTATATTGTATTGTTTAGGGAATAATGACAAGGAAAAATCTCTGTACATATTCAGTACAGATGCAACCATCCTTTTGGGGGGATTTTTTTTTTTCTTATATTTTTCTATAATGATGTTGACATCATATTTTTGCAATATTTTCCATCCATGGTCAGTTGAATCCACAAATGCAGAACCTGAAAATATGGAGGACCAATTAGCTCCCATTTTATTTATTTTTGTTTGTTTATTTATTTATTATTTATTTTTATTATTTTATTTATTTATTTTTATTTATTTAGACAGAGTCTCACTCTGTCACCCAGGCTGGAGTGCAGTGGGGTGATCTTGGCTCACTGCAAGCTCTGCCTCCTGGGTTCACGTCATTCTCCTGCCTCAGCCTCCTGAGTAGCTGGGACTACAGCCGCCCCCCACCACGCCCGGCTAATTTTTTTTTTTTTTTTTTTTGTATTTTTAGTAGAGATGGGGTTTCACCGTGTTAGCCAGGATGATCTCGATCTCCTGACCTCATGATTTGCCCGTCTCGGCCTCCCAAAGTGCTGGGATTACAGGCTTGAGCCACTGTACCTGGCCTATTTTTTATTTTTAGTTATTTATTTTGTGAGACAGGGTCTCATTGTCACCTGGGCTGGAGTGCAATGATGCTGTCATATCTCACCTCAGCCATGAACTCCTGGGTTCAAAGGATTCTCACGCCTCAGCCTTTCAAATAGCTAGGACTAAAGGCATGCACTACTATGCCCAGCTGTCTCCCATTTTATTTACATAGGAGGAAACTAAGGAACAGAGAGGTCAAGCAGCTTGCCCAAGGTCACAGAGCCAGCAAGGATTTTGAATTTCATCCAAATGTAATGGGTTGTCACCAAAGGATCTAATGCAGGTCATGTTTAAGAGCCGGTCCCTGCCTTCCAGAAAAAAGAGAAAGGGCCGGGTGTGGTGGCTCATGCCTGTACTCCCAGCACTTTGGGAGGCCGCGGCGGGTAGATCACCTGAGGTCAGGAGTTCAAGACCAGACTGACCAACAAAGTTTAGACTTAATTTTATAGAGAATGGAAAACCACCAAAAGTTTTTCAACAGAGAAGTGACCTACTCAGATCTGTTGTTATAATTATTTTTTCATAAGATTAGTTTGATGTGGTGTGTAGAACTGGAGAAGGGAAACTAATTAGAAGGCTATGGGGTCCATGCTGCTAGCAATGTAGAAAACCCAAACCAAACCACACAAAAAGATCCTAACGTAAAATTTTTTTTTTTTTTTTTGAGACGGAGTCTCGCTCTGTCGCCTGGGCTGGAGTGCAGTGGCTGGATCTCAGCTCACTGCAAGCTCCGCCTCCCAGGTTTACACCATTCTCCTGCCTCAGCCTCCCGAATAGCTGGAACTACAGGCGCCTGCCACCTCGCCCGGCTAGTTTTTTGTATTTTTTTAGTAGAGATGGGGTTTCACCGTGTTAGCCTGGATGGTCTCAATCTCCTGACCTTGTAATCCGCCCGTCTCGGCCTCCCAAAGTGCTGGGATTGCAGGCTTGAGCTACCGCGCCCGGCCCCTAACTTATAAAATAAAACAAATACAAGATTAAAGAATTAGGCAGAGCATGGTGGCTCACGCCTGTAATCCCAGTGCTTTGGGAGGCTGAGGTGGGTGGATCACCTGAGGTCAGGAGTTCAAGCCTGGCCAACGTGGTGAAACCCTGTCTCTACTAAAAATAGAAAAAAAAATTAATCAGGTGTGGTAGTGGGCACCTGTAATCCCAGCTACAGGAGGCTGAGGCAGGAGAATTTCTTGACCTGGGAGGCTGAGGTTGCAGTAAACTGAGATAGCACAACTGCACTCCAGCCTGGGTGACAGAGAATACTCCATCAAAAAAGAAAAAAAGAAAAGAAAAAAAGAAAACAAAAAAGATTAAAGAATTAAATGTAAGTAAATAAAGTTAGAAGAAAATGAGATTAAATAGTATTCATCAGCCTTGTAGGAATATGTGTGTGGGTGATAAACTTACAAGCTTAAATACTATAGAAGAAATCAAAAAGGAAAAGAGTAAATTTTGTCCTAATTAAAACCAAAAAAAAGGAAAGAATGACCAGTTTGACTACATACAAATTTACAACTTTGGTGTATATGTGTATAAGTAAAAACTAAGCCAAACCTCTAAACAGAACAAACAAGAAAGCAATATGCTGAGAAATATATTTGCAGCAAATATGATAAAGAGTTAAAATCTTTTTATGTAAGTAGGGTAGAGTGTGGGACACCTGTAGTCCAAGCTACTGGGGAGGGTGAGGCAGGAGGATCCCTTTATAAAGCTTCGGAGTTTGAGCCCAGCCTGGGCAGCATAGCAAGACCCTGACCCTAAAAATAAATAAATAATTTTTGTATAATTAATTTATGCAAAACAGATTTTTTTGTTTTTTAAAAGGCCCCTCAATAAATAAATGGGAGCCAGGCACGGTGGGGTCATGCCTGTAGTCCCAGCCTTTTGAGAGGCTGAGGAAGGTGGATCACGTGAAGTCAGAAGTTCAGGACCAACCTGGCCACCATGATGAAACCCCGTCTCTAGTAAAAATAGAAAAAATTAGCCGGGCATGGTGGTACACGCCTGTAATCCCAGCTACTTGGGAGGCTGAGGCAGGATAATCGCTTGAACCCAGGAGGCGGAGGTTGCACTGAGCTGAGATCATGTTACTACACTCCAGCCTGGGTGGCAAAGTGAGACTCCATCTCAACAACAACAACAAAAAAAATACAAAAATTAGCTGGACGTGGTGGCAGGCACCTGTAATCCCAGCTACTTGAGGGCTGAGACAGGAGATCGCTTGAACCTGGGACAGAGGTTGCAGTGAGCTGAGATTGTGCCACTGCACTTCAGCCTGGGCAATGGTGTGAGACTCTGTCTCAAAAAAATAAAAAATAAAAATGATGGCTGGGTGCGGTGGCTCACAGCTGTAATCCCAGCACTTTGGGAGGCTGAGGCGCGTGGATTACCTGAGGTCAGGAGTTCCAGACCAGCCTGGCCAACATGGTGAAACCCTGTCTCTACTAAAAATATAAAAACTAGCCGGGCATGGCCGGGTGTGGTGGCTCACGCCTGTAATCCCAACACTTTGGGAGGCCAAGACAGGTGGATCATGAGGTCAGGACATCGAGACCATCCTGGCTAACACGATGAAACCCCATCTCTACTAAAAATACAAAAAATTAGCTGGGTGTGGTGGCGGGCACCTGTAGTCCCAGCTACTCAGGAGGCTGAGGCAGGAGAATGGCATGAACCTGGGAGGCGGAGCTTGCAGTGAGCCGAGATGGCGCCACTGCTTTCCAGCCTGGACAGAGTGAGTCTCCGTCTCGAAAAGAAAAACAAACAAACAAAAAAACCCAAACAAAAACTAGCCAGACATGGTGGTGGGCGCCTGTAATCCCAGCTACTCGGGAGGCCAAGGCAGGAGAATTGCTTGAACCTAGGAGACAGAGGTTGTAGTGAGTTGACATGGTGCCACTGCACTCCAGCCTCGGCGACAGAGTGAGACTCCATCTCAAAAAAGTAAAATAAAAATAAAAATGACTATTCAGCTGGGCCGGGCAGCTCATACCTGTAATCCCAGTACTTTAGAGAGTCTGAGGTAGTAGGATCACTTGAGGCCAGGAGCTGGGGGCCAGCCTGGGCAACATAGTAAGACTCTGTCTCTACAAAAAAAAAAAAAAAACACAACTATTAGCCAAGCATGGGGGTACAAGCATGTAGTAATCAGCTGCTCTGGAGGCTGAGGTTGGAGGATGCCTTGAGCCCAGGAGGTCAAGGTTGCAGTGAGCCAAGGTCAGGCAAATGCACTCCAGCCTGGGCAACAGAGTGAGACCTTGTCAATCAATAAAGTATACAGTTCAACAGCTTTTAGCATATTCATAATTTGTGCAACCGTCGCCACAATTTTAAAACATTTTCATCACTTCCGAAAGAACACCTGTATCCATTGGCAGTCACTCCACATTTTCCCCACTCTCTCAGCCCTAGGTAATCGCTAATCTATGTCTGTAAGACATTTCATATACATGGAATCATACAATATATGACCTTTTGTGACTGACCTCTATCACTTAGCATGAGATTTTCAAGACTCATCCATGTTGTAGCATGTACCAGTATTTCTTTTCTTTTTTATTTTTTTTTAAGGGGCAAGGTCTCACTATGTTGCCTAGGTTGGACTCAAACTCCTGGCACATGCCACTATGCCTGGCTTAATTTTTTTATTGCTCAGTAATATTACATTATGTGGATATACTACATTTTAGTTATCCTTTCATCAATTGATGGACATTTGGGTTATTTCCACTTTTTTGCTGTTATGAAATAGGCTACTAGGTCAGGTGCAGTGGCTAGTGCCTGTAATCCCAGCACTTTGGAAGGCTGAGACAGGCAGATTACTTGAGACCAGCCTGGGCAACATGGTGAAACTTTCTACAAACAATACAAAAAATTAGCTGGTGTGGTGGTATGTGCCAGTCCTACCAGCTACTCAGGAGGCTGAGGTGGGAGGATAGCTTGAGCCTGGGAGGTGGAGGTTGCAATGAGCTGAGATTGCACCACTGCACTCTAGCCTGGGTGACAGACTGAGACCCTGTCTGAACAACAATGGAAAAAGAAAAGAAATATGCAGCTATGAGTGTTCATATACACATATTTGTATTGACATATGTTTTCATTTCTCTTGGGTCTTTGGGGTAGAATTGCTGGGTCATATGGTAACTCTATGTTTAACCATCTGAGAAAGTCCTAGACTGTTTTTCCAAAGCAGCTGTGCCTATTTGTATTACCATCGGCAATGTGTGGAGGTTCTGATTTCTCTGCATCCTCATCAATGCTTGTTATTGTCTATCTTTTTGATTATAGCTATTTTAGAGTATGGGAAGTAGTATCTCATTGTGGCTTTGATTTACATTTTCCTGACAATTAATGATGTGGAGCATCTTTTTATGTGCTTGTATCAGTCATTTATCTATCTTCTTTGGAGAAATGTCTGTTCATATCTTTTGCCCGTTTTTAAATTGAATTGTCTTTTTATTATTCAGTTTTTAAAGTTATGTATGTGTTCTAGATACAAGTCCTTTATCAGGTATATGATTTGCAAATATTTTCTCTGTTCTGTGGGTCCTTTTCACTTTCTTGATTGTTTCCTTTAAAGCACTAAAGTTTTTAACTTTGATGAAGCCCAAATTATTACCTATTTTTTCTTTTGTTTCTTGTGATTTCGGTGTACTTAGTCAACTTCATACTGAAGTATAACTTACAGAAAAGTGCACATATCATAAATGTACAACATGACAAATTTTCTCAAATCAAACACACTGTGTAACCAATGCTGAAGTCAAGAAACAGAACATTACCAATACCCCAGTAGTCCTCCTCATGTCTCTTCCCCATCACTTTTTCCCTACAAGGGTAGTCATTATCTTGATTTCATTATTATTATTTTTTTGAGACAGACAGGGTCTCATTGTCTCACCCAGCCTGGATGCAATGGCACAGCTCACTGCAGCCTTTACTTCCCCGGGCTCAAGTGATTCTCCCTCCTTGGCATCCTGAGTAGCTGAGACTATAGGCAAGTGCTACAATGCCTAGCTAATTTTTAAACTTTTGTAGAGATGGAGTTTTGCCATGTTGCCCAAGCTGCTCAAGAGATCCACCTACTTTGGCCTCCCAAAGTGTTGAGATTACAAGTGTGAACACCATGCCCACCTTTTTTCTTTTTCTTTTGGTTTTTTTTTTTTTTTTTTTTTGAGACAGAGTCTCACTCTGTTGCTCAGGCTGGAGGGCAGTGGTGTGACCTCAGCTCACTGCAACCTCCATCTCCAAGTTCAAGCAATTCTCTGCCTCAGCCTTCGGTAGCTGGGATTACAGGCACCCGCCACCACGCCCAGCTAATTTTTGTATTTTTGGTAGAGACGGGGTTTCACCATGTTGGCCAGGCTGGTCACGAACTCCTGACCTCAAGTGATCTGCCCACCTCAGCCTCCCAAAGTGCTGGGATTACAGGCATGAGTCACCACGCCTGGCCCTGTCTTCATTTTTAACACCACGATTGATTTTGCCTGTTTTTGAACTACAGAAATGGAATAATACTAAAGAGGCAAAGATTCTCAATAATTTTCCCCCCCAGGCTGGGAAAGATGTGAAGAGACTAGAACCTCATAAACCTTGAGTAGCCAATCTCTCAGAAAAGCAATTTATGCTGGATGTGGTGACACATGCCTGTAATCCCATCTGCTCAGGAAGCTGAGAAGGGAGGATTGCTTGACCCCAGAAGTTAAAGACGAGCCTGGGCAACACAGTGAGACACCATCTTGAAAGAAAGAGGGAAGGAAGGAAAGAAAGAAGGAAAAAAGGAAGAAAGAAAGGCAACTTGTATAAATATGTATGTGCAACCTTTGACCCACGAATTCAATTTCTGGGAATCACAGCATTACTCCCCCACTGCCCCCACTATTGTTTTTTAATGCAATTACTCCTCTTGCAGCACTATTTTTAATATAGAAAATCTGGAAACTCCAGAAAGAGATGGATAGGACAATGGCTTGGTAAACTGTGGGATATCCTAACAATGGACTGTTACCAATTTGACAGTCATCAAAATGATGTTTACCAAGAGGCTTAAAAAATATGAAAAAAGGCCGGGCGTGGTGGCTCAAGCCTGTAATCCCAGCACTTTGGGAGGCTGAGGCAGGTGGATCATGAGGTCAGGAGATCAAGACCATCCTGGCTAACATGGTGAAACCCCATCTCTACTAAAAATACAAAAAACTAGCCGGGTGTGGTGGCGGACGCCTGTGGTCCCAGCTACTCGGAGGCTGAGGCGGGAGAATGGCGTGAACCCGGGAGGCGGAGCTTGCAGTGAGCCCAGATCGCGCCACTGCACTTCAGCCTGGGCGACACAACAAGACTCCGCCTAAAAAAAAAAAAAAAAAAAAAAAAAAAAATGCAAAAAGCACTTATCATAAATGTTAACTGAAAAAATAAGAAAAATATCATACAGGACCGGGCGTGGTGGCTCATGCCTGTAATCCCAGCACTTTGGGAGGCCAAGGCAGGTGGATCACGAGGTGCAGAGATTGAGACCATCCTGGCTAACATGGTGAAACACTGTTTCTACTAAAAATACAAAAAATTAGCCCGGTGTGGTGGCACACACCTGTAATCCCAGCTACTCAGGAGGCTGAGGCAGGAGAATCCTTGAACCTGGGAGGCGGTGGTTGTAGTGAACTGAGATTGTGCCACTGTACTCAAGCCTGGGTGATAGAGTGAGACTCCATCTCAAAAAAAAAAAAAATCGTAAAGGCCGGGTGCCAGCACTTTGGGAGGCTTAGGTAGGCGGATCATCTGAGGTTGAGAGTTTAAGACCAGCCTGACCAACATGGAGAAACCTTGTCTCTACTAAAAATACAAAATTAGCTGGGCATGGTGGCACATGGCTGTAATTCCAGGCTGAGGCAGGAGAATCACTTGAACCCAGGAGGTAGAGGTTGCGGTGAGCCGAGATCACGCCATTGCACTCCAGCCTGGGAAACAAGAGAGAAACTCCATCTCAAAAAAATATATGTATCATACAAAGTGGCTTCAATTCTGTTAAAACTTGCGTGATAGGCCGGGCGCGGTGGCTCAAGCCTGTAATCTCAGCACTTTGGGAGGCCGAGGCGGGCGGATCACGAGGTCAGAAGATCGAGACCATGCTGGCTAACATGGTGAAACCCCGTCTCTTCTAAAAAAATACAAAAAACTAGCCGGGCGAGGTGGCGGGCGCCTGTAGTCCCAGCTACTCGGGAGGCTGAGGCAGGAGAATGGCGTAAACCCGGGAGGCGGAGCTTGCAGTGAGCTGAGATCCGGCCACTGCACTCCAGCCTGGGTGACGGAGAGAGACTCCGTCTCAAAAAAAAAAAAAAAACTTGCGTGATAGGAAAAGGTAGATGGGTAGTAATAAGAAGATGGGTGGCAATAAGAAGATTGTGCTCTAGACCGGGCGCAATGACTCACGCCTGTAATCCCAGCACTTTGAGAGGCCGAGGTGGGCAGATCGCGAGGTCAAGAGATAGAGACCATCCTGGTCAACATGGTGAAACCCCATCTCTACTAAAAGTACAAAAATTAGCTGGACGTGGTGGCACGCGCCTATAGTCCCAGCTACTCCAGAGGTTGAGGCAGGGGAATCGCTTGAACCCAGGAGGCGGAGGTTGCAGTGAGCTGAGATTGCGCCACTGCACTCCAGCCTGGGGGACAGAGCGAAACTCCATCTCAAAAAAAAAATAGAGGATTGGGCTCTAGTTGGATTTTTGCCTATTTGTCAAGCTTCCTTTAATGCACTCATGCTACCTTTTTAAATATCATTTTTGGCCAGGTGAGGTGGCTCATGCCTGTAATCCCAGAATTTGGGAGGCGGAGGTGGGCAGATCACTTGAGGCCTGGAGTTGGAGACCAGCCTGGCCAACATGGTGAAACCCCGTCCCTACTAAAAATAAAAAATAAAAAAATTAGCCTGGCATGGTGGCACGCACCTGTTATTCAGGAGGCTGAGGCAAGAGAATGGCTTGAACCCAGGAGGTGAAGTTTGAGGTGAGCTGAGATTACACAACTGCACTCAAGACTGGGCGACAGAGTGAGAAGCTGTCTCAAATAAATAAATAAATATAGTAAATATCATTTTTTATTTTACTGTTTTTTTCTTCATCAGAGTCTTTTTCTGTCACGTAGGCTGGAGTGCAGTGGCACAATCACAGTTCACTGCAGCCTTGACCTCCCAGGCTCAATCTATCCTCCTGCCTCAGCCTCCCTAGTAGCTGGAACTACAGGTGTATGCCACCACACTTGGCTAATATATGTAAAATAGAGATGGGATCTCATTATGTTGCCCAGGTTGGCCTTGAACTCCTGGGCTCAAGCGATCCTCCTGCCTTGGCCTCCCAAAGTGCTGGGATTACAGGCATGAGCCACCACTCCTGGCCCATGCCATCTTTATAGTAACAAATATAACCATAAAAGAGAAAGAATCCTGATAGGGCGGGCCGCGGTGGTTCATGCCTGTAATCCAGCACTTTGAGAGGCTGAGGTGGGTGGATCACTTGAGATCGGGAGTTCGAGACCAGCCTGGCCAACAAGGTGAAACCTTGCCTCTACTAAAAATACATAAATGAGCCAGGCGTGGTGGCATGAACCTGTAATCCCAGCTACTTGGGAGGCTGAAGTAGGAGAATCACTTGAACCTGGGAGGCAGAGGTTGCAGTGAGCCAAGATAGGGTCACTGCATTCCTGCCTGACAACAGAGCGAGACTCCAACTCCATCTAAAAAAAAAAAAGAATCCTGATGGGAAGTAAAAAAGACCTGAATTAGGACATTTGTGTTGGGCCTGGGGAAGGAAGCAGAGAAATGGATACAATTCTATTCCTCACTGAGTCATGGGTGGTGAGTGGTGGGAAGAATGGATGGCAATGCTGATGTTTGAAGGAACTGGAAGGACGCCAGTGCCATGAACTCAAATGGGGATCCCTGGAGGAATCACAGCACAGTGGTTCAGAAGACAGGCTCCTGTAATAGACACCCCTATTTTGAATCCTTGCCCAACTGGGATTATAGATGGCTAACCCTGAGCAAGTTATTTAACCTCTTTGACCTTACTTCCTCCTGTCTAAAGTAGAGATAATAATAGCATTTGTTTTAGAGGGTTGTTAGGAGGATGAACTGATATAGAGAATTTAGAAAGTATCTGACACA
The DNA here is from genome assembly GCF_002776525.5 of Piliocolobus tephrosceles. Classification (NCBI taxonomy): domain Eukaryota; kingdom Metazoa; phylum Chordata; class Mammalia; order Primates; family Cercopithecidae; genus Piliocolobus; species Piliocolobus tephrosceles. The sequence goes on from NC_045442.1 coordinate 31,591,435, forward strand.
GAATAAACTTTCGATAAAAATTAGGTATTGTGATACGCCCAGCAGCCCTGGGAGATCTGGGGCTAGGACTTCTCTGTCCCCAGCCACTTATCAGACAAAAAAATAGTTCCTCTACCTTTCCTGGGTAAGCCAGTTCACTGCCAGGAGGTGGCCCCAGGGGATGCTCTAAAACCCACAGGAGTCAGAATAGATGGAAGCCTGAAGTGGGACATGTGGCAGGACTGGAGGCAGGAAGAATCAGGAATGGGATGGAATTAGGAATCGGGAAATTGCAAGTTTGGTAGGCCAGGCTAGCAGTAAAGCAGAGAGGCCCTGGAGCACTCCATTGAAGCCCTCCTATTCCATGTCAGTATATTAAGATACAACCTGGCCGGGCGCGGTGGCTCAAGCCTGTAATCCCAGCATTTTGGGAGGCCGAGATGGGCGGATCACGAGGTCAGGAGATCGAGACCACCCTGGCTAACACGGTGAAACCCCGTCTCTACTAAAAAATACAAAAAAACTAGCCGGGCGAGGTGGCGGGCGCCTGTAGTCCCAGCTACTGGGGAGGCTGAGGCAGGAGAATGGCGTGAACCCGGGAGGCGGAGCTTGCAGTGAGCTGAGATCTGGCCACTGCAGTCCAGCCTGGGCCACAGAGCAAGACTCCGTCTCAAAAAAAAAAAAAAAAAAAAAAAAAAAAGATACAACCTGGTATGAAGATGGGGTCCAGGAGGGGCTGTCCTTCTTTGCCTAATAGGTGCTGGCTCATTGGGTACATTCTGCCTCCTCCTCCACCTGGACCTAGACTTACTGAGAGCATAAACCACAAGAAGAGGACTGGGTGCAGTGGCTCGTGCCTGTAATCCTAGCACTTTGGGAGGCTGAGGTGAGGGGATCACTTGAGCCCAGTTTGAGACCAGCCTAGGCAATATAGCGAGACCTCATCTCCACTTAAAAAAAATTAATAACAAGGCCGGGTGCGGTGGCTCACGCCTGTAATCCCAGCACTTTGGGAGGCCGAGGCGGGGGGATCACGAGGTCAGGAGATCAAGACCATCCTGGCTAACACGGTGAAACCCCGTCTCTACTAAAAAATACAAAAAATTAGCTGGGCACGGTGGCAGGCGCCTGTAGTCCCAGCTGCTTGGGAGGCTGAGGCAGGAGAATGGCATGAACCCGGGAGGTGGAGCTTGCAGTGAGCCGAGATCGCGCCGCTGCACTCCAGCCTGGGTGACAGAGCGAGACTCCGTCTCAAAAAAAAAAAAAAAAAAAAAAAATTAATAACAATAATAAAACGTGGTAAATGACTAGGTCATCATCTCTTCTATCATTCATTCGCAAATCTTCCGACATGGTCTTCATAGTCACAGATTGTTTGGCAATTTCCACCTCAACTTCAAATATCTCTCCGTCAGAACTCTGCACCTTAATTGAAGGCACAGTGTTTGGTCCCAAGGAGACTGGCCAGCTTGAGGTGGCATCAGCACAGAAGAGAAGGGCAGGGGACAAGGCTACTTGAAGACCAGTTTTTCTAACTCTATTTTACACAGGAAGAAATGGAGTATCAGAGGTTAAATGACTGAGAAAAGGTCACAAAATAAGTAAAGCAGAATTATAATGTACAAAGAGATTAGGTTCTAAAGTCAATACATAGGTCAAAAATGGAATATTTTCTTTTTTTTTTTTTTTTTTTTTAAGACGGAGTCTCGCTCTGTCGCCCAGGCTGGAGTGCAGTGGCCGGATTTCAGCTCACTGCAAGCTCCACCTCCCCGTTTTACGCTGTTCTCCTGCCTCAGCCTCCCGAGTAGCTGGGACTACAGGCGCCCGCCACCTTGCCCGGCTAGTTTTTTGTATTTTTTTTTTTTTAGTAGAGATGGAGTTTCACCGGGTTAGCCAGGATGATCTCGATCTCCTGACCTCGTGATCCATCCGTCTCGGCCTCCCAAAATGCTGGGATTACAGGCTTGAGCCACCGCACCCGGCCAAAAATGGAACATTTTCAAAATAAACCATGAAAATTTCTTAAATCATCCATAAAATAAAGTAGAGCTGGTCTCTCAATAAGTTCAACTCCGTCTGGTTTTTGTCCATCATTGGAACAAACTGCTGGTTTCAGTGGTTGAGCACCAGATTTGAAGTTGGCTTGCATTAAGTGTCCATGTTATGTAAAAAATACTGGAATCACTAAACTCACACTTAGTGTCTCTGAGATGCTGTCTCCCTTCTTACCCTGCCAGCTGTTTACAACAAAATTGCCCTTTACTGAATGCACATAGCTATCCTGGCCCTAAGTTAAATGTGCCAGTGATGTGACTCCACTGTGGTTAAAGTGAGATTTAAACCTAAAAGCTGTGCCTCCCTCCCAAGCATTTGTTTTTCTAGCTAGAGGGTCCTGACTGTGTCAGTGTGGGCTTCAAACTGCTATTTACTGAGCCTGCTTTGGGTTGCTCCCCACAACCCCTACCCCTAGCCACTCCCTCAAACCATCCTTATGGGGCCAGTCTTGCTGAGGCCCTTGACTACTTACTCCAACTCAGCTTGAACAAGCATCCCAACATGATTTTTTTTGTTGTTGTTGTCATGGAGTCTCTGTAGCCCAGGCTGGAGTGCAATAGCTCAATCTAGGCTCACTGCAGCCTCCGCCTCCTGGGTTCAAGCGATTCTCTTGCCTCAGCCTCCGGAGTAGCTGGGACTACAGGCGCCCACCACCACACCTGGCTAATTTTTTTGTATTTTTAGTAGAGACAGGATTTCACCAGGTTGACCAGGCTGGTCTCGAACACCTGACCTCAAGTGATCTGCCCGCCTTGGCCTCCCAAAGGGCTGGGATTACAGGCATGAGCCACCGTGCCCAGCCTACCATGAATTTTTGAGGCCCATGGAGGACAATCCTATCTGTTGATCCTCGGTGAGGGCTAAAGTCTGGGGGAGACAGGATAAAGATGAACCATCAGAGAGCACCACCATTCCCAGTCCCACTGAAGACTAGTTCCACCTCACCCAGCAGGTTGGATTGGATTTTTCTGATGGGCTTCCATCCAAAGATAGTGTTTGTATATTAAGAGTAAAGGAAAGTTTGAGAGGAAAGGTTTCCTGCCCAGAAATAACCCCCTAGGGAGAAGGGATAGAGAAATGAGATTGAGTGGGCTGGGGTCTGGTGCCTGGGACTGTGAAGCCTAGAATCTGACACTCCTGCGGGTGTGAACCCAGGCACTCTGGGAGACTGGGATTCTGGAATGGGGGTATGAGTAGAGCTGAGCTAGGGGCACAGAGGGAAATTCCCAGGGATGGAGGAAGAGTCAAGTCTCCCTCTACACCTAGAGAATGAACTTAAGGAAGGAGTGAAGGTCATATGTGTTGTTCCTGAGGAAGAGGCCACTGTAGAAAATGGCCCCCATTTTGGGGGAATGGGGGAAACAGCTCCCCGATTGCTTATAAAGCAGCAGGTGTTCCAGTCTGTGGGGAGATAAAGCAGGAGGGAGGGGCTTAGGGAACTCAAGCCTGGGTTAGAATGGGGAGAAGAATAGAGTCAGGAGAGGAGAAAAGGCTAAGGGACAATTGGAGGGTGGGAAGTTAGGAGAGGATGATGGAGGTGAAGGAGTCAAGGATGGGAGAGAGGAAAATGGAAGAGGGATCCGGGCAGATGAGAGAGGAGGCAGAGTATGGGCAAGGTTGGGTTTGGGGAGCTCTGGGTAATGAAAGGGAATGGTTCTCAGAGGAATGGGGCAAAGATAGCCCAAGAGGGGAACAAGTCTCACAAGGTGTGGAGGGGTTACAGATTAGGATCTTCCTGAGGAGACCAGAGGTGGCTCCTGGCCTGAGGGATCAGTTTTCAGAGAGGAGGGGTGGGCCCTGGGTAGGGGAAGGCTAACCTATAGCAGGAGCCCAGTCATGACTGGCAGAAAGCAAGCAGGAAATGGGCTGAGGGAACACGCAGCCCCTGCAGAACCTGCACAGGTGGCAGCCAGACAGCTGAGGCTGGACAGGAAGAGCAGCAGAGCAAAGGCCGGCCGCAGTACCTCACGTCTATAATCCCAGCACTTTGAAAGGTGAGGCAGGAGGATCTCTCGAGCCCAGGAATTCAAGACAGCCTAGGCAACATAGTGAGACCTCGTCTTGACAAAAAAAAAAAAAAAATGTTTTAATAAGCAGGGCACGGGCCAGGCACGGTGGCTCACGCCTGTAATCCCAGCACTTTGGGAGGCCGAGGCAGGCGGATCACTGGAGGCCAGGAGTTCGAGACTAGCCTGACCAACATGGTGAAACCCCATCTCTACTAAAAATAATAAAATTAGCCAGGCATGTTGGCATGCGTCTGTAATCCCATCTACCCAGGAGGCTGACGCAGGAGAATCACTGGAACCCAGGAGGCAGAGGCTGCAGTGAGCCGAAATCATGCCACTGCACTCCACCCTGCGAGACAGGGCAAGACTCCATCTCAATAAATAAACAAATAAGTAAACAGGGCACAGTGGTGCATGCCTGTAGTCCCGGCTACTCTAGAGGCTGAGGTGGGGGGATTGCTTGAGCCCAGGAGGTCAAGGCTGCAGTGAGTTTTGATCACACCCTGCACTCCAACCTGGGCAACAGAATCACACTTGTCTCAAAACAAAAAAAACAAAAAACACCAGCCGGGCACAATGGCTCACGCCTGTAATCCCAGCACTTTGGGAGGCCGGGGCAGGCGGATCATGAGGTCAGGAGATCGAGACCATCCTAGCCAACATGGTGAAACCCTGTCTCTACTAAAAATACAAAAAAAAGTTAACTGGGCGTGGTGGCGGGCACCTGTAGTCACAGCTACTCAGGAGGCTCAGGCAGGAGAATGGCGTCAACTCCCGGAGGTGGAGCTTGCAGTGAGCCGAGATTGCGCCACTGTACTCCAGCCTGGGTGACAGAGTGAGACTCTGTCTCAAAAAAACTGAAATTAAATTAAAAAATAAAAAAGAGAGCACCGGAGGAACGATGAAGGCAAACACCAGGCACATCAGCACATCAGGTAGTCAGCCTTATCTTTCAAGACCTGGGAGCGGTGCAGTGGGGAATGTTGTCTTGGGCTTCAGTTAGACATCTGGGTAATTGCTCATATGTCCTCCTTCTTGGGTGTGCAGGGTAAGAGGGAAAGTGGGGCCCAGCGTGGTGGCTCAAGCCTGTAATCCCAGCACTTTGGGAAGCCGAGACGGGCGGATCACGAGATCAGGAGATCGAGACCATCCTGGCTAACATGGTGAAACGCCGTCTGTACTAAAAAATACAAAAAACTAGCTGGGCGAGGTGGTGGGTGCCTGTAGTCCCAGCTACTCAAGAGGCTGAGGCAGGAGAATGGCGTAAACCCGGGAGGCGGAGCTTGCAGTGAGCTGAGATCCGGCCACTGCACTCCAACCTGGGCGATAGAGCGAGACTCCAAAAAAAAAAAAAAAAAAGAGGGTAAGTGACAGCAGTGGTCTCTAGAAGCCAGACCTGTAAACAGAGCTCTCCTTATCTTCATATAGATGTTCCACCTGTTGTTCTCCTTGTTTTGTTTTTGTTTGCAGGGGTGGGGTCTCATCATGTTGCCCAAGCTGGTCTTGCACTACTGTCCTCAAAGGATTTTCCTGTCTTAGCCTCCCAAAGTGCTGGGATTATAGGCGTGAGCCACCACACCCAGTCTCACTTTGGTTTTTTTGTTACTGTTTTTGAAACAGGGTCTCACTCTGTTGCCAGGCTGGAGTCCAGTGGCACATTCACAACTCATTGCAGCCTCAACCTCCTGAGCTCAAGTGATCTTCCTACCTCAGCCTCCCAAGTAGCTGGGTCTACAGGCATATGCCACCACACCTGGCTAATTTTTGTATTTTTTTGTAGAGATGGGGTTTTGCCGTGTTGCCCAGGCTGGTCTGCAACTCCTAGGCTCAAGAGATCCTCCCTCCTCAACCTACAAAAGTGCTGGGATTACAGGCCTGAGCCATTGCACCAGCCCTTTGCACACCACAAGGACAGCCCTCCTCCTCCTGAGGATAATGAGAACAAAGAAAAATGATGTCTCTGTTTGGGACCAGGAATTCCTGAAAGTTGACCAAGGAACACTTCTTGAACATATTCTGGCTGCAAACTCCTGAGACATCAAAGGTTTGCTTGGTATTACATGTAAGACCATTGCCAATACTATCAAGGGGAAAGCTCCTGAGATTTGCGAGAACTTCAACGTCAAAAATGGCTTTACTGAAGAGCAAGAAGCCCAGGCACACAGAGAACCAGTGATGTGAAGAGAAGCCAGATGGTGCGCCTGACTCTGTAGCACTGCAAGGATTGTTTCAAATACGAGTTGCACTGCTGTTTATAATCATGAATATTCAACAAACAGTAGACAAATGCAACCACAAATCAACTATACCGGCAGAATACTCTCCTCACTGCATGTATAGTTTGAGTACAGATTCCAAACCTATGGCTGAGTTTCTTCCAGTATGATAGAAAGTTCCTGTTTTCTTTGCTATGCATAAAACTGAAATGTGGGTTCTCTAAGGAAAGTGGCATTTTGGGCTTTCCCCCTTTTTTGTAAAGTGATGACTGCCTAGTTTATTGTCCAGTTAACTTTAGTGACCTTTTTAAAAGTTGGCATTGTAGGCTGGGCACGGTGGCTCATGCCTATAATCCCAGCACTTTGAGAGGCCAAGGCGGGCGGATCACCTACGGTCAGGAGTTTGAGACCAGCCTGGCTAACATGATGAAACCCCATTTCTTTTTTTTTTTTTTTTTTTTGAGACGGAGTCTCGCTCTGTCGCCCGGGCTGGAGTGCAGTGGCCAGATCTCAGCTCACTGCAAGCTCCGCCTCCCGGGTTTACGCCATTCTCCTGCCTCAGCCTCCTGAGTAGCTGGGACTACAGGCGCCGGCCACCTCGCCCAGCTAGCTTTTTGTATTTTTTAGTAGAGACGGGGTTTCACCGTGTTAGCCAGGATGGTCTCGAACTCCTGACCTCGTGATCCGCCCGTCTCGGCCTCCCAAAGTGCTGGGATTACAGGCTTGAGCCACCGCGCCCGGCCAGAAACCCCATTTCTACTAAAAATACAAAAAATTAGCCGGGCACAGTGGCATACACCTGTAAGCCCAGCTACTTGGGAGGCTGAGGCAGGAGAATTGCTTGAACCTGGGAGGTGGAGGTTGCAGTGAGCCAAGATCATGCCACTGTACTCCAGCTTGGGCAATAAAAGCGAAACTCCATCTCAAAAAAAAAAAAAAAAAGTTGGCATTGTAAGTAAAACAACTTGCAAAACATTTTCTGAAATAGAATTAACAAAATATTATCTTTTTTTTTTTTGAGACGGAGTCTCGCTCTGTCGCCCAGGCTGGAGTGCCATGGTGCAATCTTGGCTCACTGCAAGCTCCACCTCCTGGGTTCACGCCATTCTCCTGCCTCAACCTCCTAAGTAGCTGGGACTACAAGTGCCCGCCACTACGCCTGGCTAATTTTTTGTATTTTTTAGTAGAGACGGGGCTTCACCGCATTAGCCAGGATGATCTCGATCTCCTGACCTTGTGATCTGCCTGCCTCAGCCTCCCAAAGTGCTAGGATTACAGGCATGAGCCACTGCACCTGGCCTTTTTTTTTTTTTTTTTTTT
>NC_045442.1:31599413-31618539 GCF_002776525.5 Piliocolobus tephrosceles
AAAAAAAAAAAAAAAAGAGATAGACAGGCCCACAAATGTTGATGATAAGAAACGGTCAGCACTGGCAACATCCACAACACTATTCTCTATAGAACAATGTGAAGACATTCATGTCAGATTTTGGAGGGGTTCTGCCTTGACAAAGCAAGTAAGGCAAGCCAGACATCTGGTCCTAATCTTTGCCCATAATTTTTTTTTTTTTTTGATGGGGGATGTCGCCCAGGATGGAGTGCACTGAAGTGATCTCGGCTCACTGCAACCTCTGCCTCCCTGGTTCAAGTGATTCTCCTGCCTCAGCCTCCCAAGTAGCTGGGACTACAGGTACTTGCCACCACACCCGGCTAATTTTTTGTATTTTTAGTAGAGACAGGGTTTCACTGTGTTAGCCAGGATGGTCTCGATCTCCTGACCTTGAGATCTCCCTGGCTCAGCCTCCCAAAGTGCTGAGATTACAGGTGTGAGCCACCGCACCCAGCCTTGCCCATCTTTTTGTTGTTGTTGTCATTGTTTTTTAATTTTTTTACTTTCCTCAGCTTCCAGATGTAAAAGAACAGATATCATTGTTGAATACCTTTTTGAAAATGAACCTCCATGTGATCGACAATAAAATGGGACTGTTCTCTAGGATGGGCGGTGTCCCAATATGGGTGGGGAAGTCATCAGGGTTAAACCCCCAGGAAGATCCTTTTGTCAATTCAAGCTAGCTCCCTGAATACTGTTTTCTCCTATCTTACAAGGACAAGGCCAGTCAGCTGGGTTCCTTTTCTTTCCACTCTGGAGATTCCCCTCCCCTCCCCTTCCCTTTTCTTTCTTTCTTTCTTTTTTAATTTTTTTTAATTTTTTTTAATTTTTTTTGAGGCAGGGTCTCTCTCTGTCACCCAGGCTGGAGTGCAGTGGTGCAATCACAGCTCACTGTAGCCTTGACCTCCTGGGCTCCAGCAATCCACCTCAGCCTCCCGAGTAGCTGGGACTATAAGTGTGCACCACCACACCTGGCTAATTTTTTTTCACTTTTCGTAGAGACGAGATCTCACTATGTTGCCCAGGCTGGTCTCGAACTCCTGAGCGTAAGTGATCCTCCTGCCTTGACCTCCCAAAGTGCTGAGATTACAAGTGTGAACCACCATGCCCAACGACTCGGGATTTTTTTCCTGAACTGGGAGCCATATAATATCATATCCAAATTGATAATCTGCACCCTCTTTCTTCCTTCCTACAAGCTGCAAAAGCCTCAGACTGCTTACTGTCTACTTACTCAATCCCTGTGACTCCTCACTCCTCTAGATTGGAAGCTGAAGGGGGGTGCCATCTCCTCAGCTCTCCCCACACTTACTTGCCTCCCTGTTCACATCTCCCTAAAGACAACCACATGGTACCTTTTCCTCTGAAGGATTTTACAGTTGATCATTGTGGGGAAAGAGACCCAAGGTTACCAAGTCACTAGTCTGGGGGAAGGTGTGAAAATTTAAGAAACCCAGGAAACTTCTGGCAGCCCTGGTCTCAGGAGTGAAAGGGCAGCCAGTAGCGTGGCTTTCTCCTCTCCTCTTAGTCCTGGCTTGAAGACATCAAGCAGGGCAACTGTTCATGTCCCCCTTGCCTCAGGCATGACTGCATTTGAGCTTCTTCCAATTGGTTATTTATTTATTTATTTATTCATTTATTTATTTATTTTTCTTGAGCCCGAATCTTGCTCTGTCGCCTAGGCTGGAGTGCAGAAGCACGATCTCGGCTCACTGCAATCTCTGCCTCCCGGGTTCAAGTGATTCTCCTGGCTCAGCCTCCCGAGTAGCTGGGATTACAGGCACCTGCCACCACACCTGGCTAATTTTCATATTTTTAGTAGAGACGGGGTTTCATCGTGTCGGTCAGGCTGGTCTCAAACTCCTGACCTCAGGTGATCTGCCCGCCTCGGCCTCCCAAAGTGCTGAGATTACAGGCGTGAACCACCGTGCCCCGTCCTAATTGGTTATTAGGTTATTATTAACCTCACCTCTGTATTTCCTCAGCCCCATGCAGGAACAGACTCCTTAAGGAAATATTTCTAGGACAGCCGCAAAGACTAAAGGGTCTCAGTCCAAGGAGGTCTTAGTAGGGCTGACCTCCAATCTCCCTTTTCCTGTAATCCATCCCATGGAGTTGGGGTTAGAGAAAATTGCAATATTATCAGGGGACCTGTAGTCTCTCTATGGTAGCCCAAAATTAGTGAGCAGGAAGGCACAGATGTTGTGGTAGGCATGGGATGGGGGTATCTTCCGAGCTCCAGATCCCACTTTTACATTACCATCCCGTTTCTACCATCTGCCCCATCAATGTGAATACCCAGCTGGAAGACATTGGGATGTCAACAGAGTTGATGAAACACAATATTTGCTGAATTCAAATTTTAAGAAATTTGGCCAGGCATGGTGGCTCACTCCTGTAATCCCAGCACTTTGGGAGGCCAGTGCAGATGGGTCACGAGGTCATGAGATGGAGACCATCTTGGCCAACATGGTGAAACCCCGTCTGTACTAAAATACAAAGAAAGTTAGCTGGGTATGCTGGCACGAGCCTGTAGTCCCAGCTACTAGGGAGGCTGAGGCAGGGGAATTGCTTGAACCCAGGAGGCGGAAGTTGCAGTGAGCCAAGATCATGCCACTGCACTCCAGCCTGGTGACAAAGCGAGACTCCATCTCCAAAAAAAAAAAAAAAATTTGGGCCAGATGTGGTGGTTCATGCTTGTAATTCCAGCATTTTGGGAGGCCCAGGATGAGATGGGTCTTCCTCTTTCTTGTGTGGAGGTCACTATTCCCCTTTCCTCAGCCCATCACAGCTCCTTCCCTTTTCCTGTATTCTCTAATAATGGAAACTTCTGGAAGATCAGATCTAGCTCAGCTGCCCCATTGGCTTTATGCATTGGCCATGATTCTGGTGACAGGCCCCAAAGGATCTTCTCTCTGTGCCTTCCTTCATCCTCCCAGCATTCACACCTGAGAGCTTCCTCTGCTCCCCAGAGTGAGCAAATTTCCCTGCTTCTCCCTCCTAGGCCCCTCTCCCCATTCCCTTCTGTCGTCTCTCCTTTTCATTGTCTGCATCCAGTCCAGCCCCATCTTCTTCCTCATCTCTCTGATTCTGTCTCTCCCTTGCCTTTGTTCTTGCTCCTGTCCTGTCTTGCTCTTGTGCAGAGACCTTCAGAGGCAGGCCCAGGCCCTCTGTTTGGGGATTACAGGAGAAAGCACTCTAAGTCTTCTGTCCACCATTGGGAGTGACTCTGGGCACTTAGTCCTGACCTCACAGCCTGATTCATCCTCTCTCCCCACCTGAATTTTTTATTTACAGTAGAAATGGGGACCCATGCAGTAATAGTGTAAGCAAAGTTTATAATTCTCATGGTCTGTGAGCCTTGAAATTGTGATTCTGGAAAATATTTTCATTGGCGGGGTGGGGCTCACCTCTATTTCACATTTCGTGCATCAAGTGAGACTTTATTTTGAAAGTACCAGTATCTTCCTGTACTTCAAGTTCATATAAAATGTGAACTTGTTATGCCCTCCCAGGACTCTGCTGTGTGCCCTCAACTTCCTCCCCAGTTAGAACAAATTATCTGAGTGAGGTTGGTAGCTGGAACAGACTTCCAATCCTGGAGACGAAGAATCCTGCCAGCCCAGGCCCCCTTTCTTCTGGGTGATACCGTCCTAGTACAAGTCCAGGGCCCTTTCTCTTCTCCAAGATTCTGTTCCTTGAATCTCTCCTTCTCTCTTCTCCTCTCTTGCTCTAAGAGAAGCTCCATTTACTACATCCAGAGGCTTCCTCAGTCCTTAGTTAAGAAATGGGCAAGTGTGCATGTTTGAGGGCAATGGGTGGAGTTGGCAGTGACAAGAGTAACCACCAGGGGGAGCCTGTGCCTAAGAAGAGACTGAGGTGGCATGGCGGAGACACTCAGGACTTTTCTCCATTCCGGGGCAGTAAGGCTGCCAAGCATTCTAGCCCAGGGTGGCTCCTTATAGACCTGGGACTCTAGAGCTCCCTCCTCCCCACTTTCTGGCTCTCCTTCTCCTTTCCTGATTACCCGGGTCAGTGTGAACCAAACTGCTACATCTGTACAGTGTGAACACTTCTTAAGGACAGGTTAGGAAGAACATGGCCCTTGGAGGGCCTTATTTATTTTTATTTTTTAGACAGGGTCTCACTCTGTTACCCAGACTGGAGTGCAGTAGCGTGATCACAGTTCACTGTAGCCTTGACCTCCTGGGCTCAAGCAATCCTCCCACCTCAACCTCCCTAGAAGCTGGGACGACAGGTGTGTGCCACCATACCTGGCTAATTTTTTGTTTTTTGTAGAGACAAGGTTTTGCCATGTTGCCCAGGCTGGTTTTGAACTCCTGGGCTCAATCTATTTGCCTGCCTCAGCCTCCCAAAGTGCTGGGATTATAGGCATGAGCCACAGTGCCCAGCCTGGATGACCATATTCAACGTAGGGATCAATCTTCCAGACCTTTGACCTCAACCCACAAGTCCAGGGCCCTTTCCACTAGCCCCTGTCACCAGTCTCTTCCATGGAACCTCATTGACTCAGGCTTTCTTTCTTTCTTTCTTTTTTTTGAGATGGAGTCTTGCTCTGTTGCCCAGGCTGGAGTGTAGTGGCGCGATCTCGGCTCACTGCAAGCTCTGCCTCCTGGGTTCATGCCATTCTCCTGCCTCAGACTCCCCAGCAGCTGGGACTACACGCGCCCACCACCACGCCCAGCTATTTTTTGTTGTATTTTTTGTAGAGACGGGGTTTCACCATGTTAGCCAGGATGGTCTCGATCTCCTGACCTTGTGATCCACCCGCCTCGGCCTCCCAAAGTGCTGGGATTACAGGCGTGAGCCACCACACCTGGCTACTCAGTCTTTCCTATCCCTTCTCAAACTCTCCTGGTTTGGGGATTGGGGGCACTGGGTAATACCAGTCATGTCCATTCCTTTGACCTCCACCTCAACTCCCAAGATAGTCCCAACTCAGTGGCTTCTTCACCCTTGCCACTGTCCTTGGTGGCTGGGTTCTGCCTTCAGATCCACCTGACTTACTGCCATCAATTTCAAGGCTGGATCAACCAAAGAGTCAGTCTGGCTTATGAAAAGAAAGGAAGAGAGGCAGAGAATCTCTACAGGCCAGAGCTTAATCCCTTCTTTTCACTCCAGGTCACAGGGCCTTGTCAGTTCCCGCATTCACAATAATAATTGGGCCGATCACCTGAGGTCAGGAGCTCAAGACCAGCCTGACCAACATGGAGAAACCCCGTCTCTACTAAAAATACAAAATTAGCCAGGCATGGTTGTGCATGACTGTAATCCCAGCTACTTGGGAGGCTGAGGTAGGAGAATCGCTTGAACCCAGGAGGCGGAGGTTGTGATGAGCCAAGATCACACCATTGCACTCCAGCCTGGGTAACAAGAGCGAAACTCTGTCTCAATAATAATAATGATAATAATAATAATAATAATAATAATAATAATACTTACTATGAGCCTGGCATTGTGATACATGCTGAGGATACCAAAATACAAATAACCATGGTCTGTGCCTTCAAGGAACTTGTATGCTAATCAAGGAAATGAACAAATAACTAGGCAATCACAGTATAAAAAAAGAGTGGCTAGAGAGGAGACTGGAGAGGCAGGGCCAGACATAAAGGAAGGGATGGCTTTCTTAGGAGTTTGGCCTTTACCCTGATTATTGGAGTAGGTGCTGAACTTGATCAGATTTGCTGTAGTATACAATACTCCCGGCAATCAAGGGTAGATTTGAGGAGACAGGGATACCAATTAGAAAGCCAGTATAGGCCAGGTACAGTGGCTCATGCCTGTAATCCCAGCACTTTGGGAGGCCGAGGCGGGCAGATCATGAGGTCAGGAGTTCAAGACCAGCCTGGGCGACATAGTGAAACTCCATCTCTACTAAAAAACACAAAAATTAACCAAGCATGGTGGTGCACGCCTATAGTCCCAGCTACTCAGGAAGAAGGAGGATCGCTTGAACCCGGGAGGCAGAGGTTGCAGTGAGCTGAGATTGCGCCACTGCACTCCAACCTGGGTGACAGAGGAAGACTCCATCTCAAAAAAAAAGAAAAGAAAGGCCGGGCACAGTGGCTCATGCCTGTAATCCCAGCACTTTGGGAGGCCAGGGCGGGCGGATCATGAGGTCAGGAGATCGAGACCATGCTGGCTAACATGTGAAACCCCGTCTCTACTAAAAATACAAAAAAAAAAAAAAAAAAAATTAGCCAGGTGTGGTGGTGGGCACCTGTGGTCCCAGCTACTCAGGAAGCTGAGGCAGGAGAATGGTGTGAACCTGGGAGGTGGAGCTTGCAGTGAGCTGAGATCGTGCCACTGCACTCCAGCCTGAGCAACAGAGCAAGACTCTGTCTCAAAATAATAACAATAATAATAAAATTAAAAAAAGAAAAGGAAAAGGGAGGCTTGGGTCCCTGAGGCCACATAGGCAGTTGAAGGAACCTTGCGCACTGCTTCCTCACCTTCACCCAGGATGCTTGCTGGGACTACTGTGCAGCACTCCTCGTGCCTAGCTTTACTGCCATGTGAACCTGAGAGCACTCCTGAGGTGAGGCACACCTCTGGAAACACTCCTGCCCACTGGCTTAGGATCCTCCCCTCACCTTCCCAGGGACTTCAGACACCCCTACTCCAGTCCTGCCCTGGGACCTTGGATCTAAGACCTTGTCCACCACCCAAAACCTTCAGCAGCTGGGTAAGGTGGCATGTTCCTAAAATCCCAGCTACTTGAGAGGCTGAGGTGGGAGGATTGATTGAGTCCAGGAGTTCAAGTCCAGCCTGGGCAACATAGCAAGAAATTGTCTCAAAAAAAAAAAAAAAAGAAAGAAAAGAAAAGGAAAAAGGCAACCATGCCAGGCATAGTGGCCTGTGTCTGTAGTTCCAGCTACTTGGGAAGCTGAGGCAGGCTGATTGCTTGAGCCCATAAACCACTGCACTCCAGGATGGGCAACATAGCAAGATCCTGTCTCTTAAAAACAGAAGCAAAAGGCTGGGTGCGGTGGCTCACACCTGTAATCCCAGCACTTTGGGAGGCTGAGATGGACGGATCACCTGAGGTCAGGAGTTCGAGACCAGCCTGACCAACATGGAGAAACCCCATCTCTACTAAAAATACAAAATTAGCCGGGCATGGTGGTGCATGCCTGTAATCCCAGCTACTCAGGGGGCTGAGGCAGGAGAATTGCTTGAACCCGGGAGGCGGAGGCTGCAGTGAGCCGAGATCGCACCATTGCACTCCAGCCTGGAAAACAAGAGCAAAGCTTCATCTCAAAAAAAAAAGTAAAAATGAAGCCCATCAATGCCAGAATCTACCCCTTTCTCAGGTACCCAAGGCCAAGGACTTTGGCTTAAGATCTCCACCCTCCTATTCAGAGACCTCTGTCTGATAGCCCGCTCAGGAACTCCATTAAAACGCACGGCCGGACGCGGTGGCTCACGCCTGCAATGCCAGCACTTTGGGAGGCCGAGGTGGGCAGATCACGAGGTCAGGAGATGGAGACCATCCTGGCTAACATGGTGAAACCCCGTCTCTATTAATAAAATACAAAAATATTAGCTGGGCGCGGTGGCGGGCGCCTGTAGTCCCAGCTACTCGGGAGGCTGAGGCAGGAGAATGGCGTGAACCCGGGAGGCGGAGCTTGCAGTGAGCCGAGGTTGCGCCACTTGCACTCCAGTAAGACTCCGTCTCAAACAAAAAAAAAAGAAAAACTCAGTCACACAATGATCCCTGAGCTGTTTCCAAAGTCCTGAGATGCAGTTTGGGATCACTTGCACCCTCCACATTGAAAGGAAGGGTAAGGCTAGTGTGATCAAGCACCAAGCCTGTAAAAGCAGGTAAAGGCTGGGCGCGGTGGCTCAAGCCTGTAATCCCAGCACTTTGGGAGGCCGAGACGGGCGGATCACGAGGTCAGGAGATCGAGACCATCCTGGCTAACACGGTGAAACCCCGTCTCTACTAAAAAATACAAAAAATTAGCCGGGCGAGGTGGCGGGTGCCTGTAGTCCCAGCTACTCGGGAGGCTGAGGCAGGAGAATGGCATAAACCCGGGAGGCGGAGCTTGCAGTGAGCTGAGATCCGGCCACTGCACTCCAGCCTGGGCCACAGAGCGAGACTCCGTCTCAAAAAAAAAAAAAGCAGGTAAAAGTCACCATCTGAGTCCACCTGCTCTGCTCAGAGCTGCTGGGCTGGGTGGCCTTCATCTGGAGGCCCTACTAGTGGGTGGTCCCAGGGAACTTCCTTGAGCCATACAATCTTAAGGAAAAACCTGGCTTCTTTGCCTTACCCATGCCCCCAGGGGTCCACTGAGTAGAATTCCTTCTCTTCCGGGCACAGAAGGAGGACCAAGCCAAATCTCAGGCTTGGGAGATTTGAGAAGAAGCAACAATGGTTAAGCAGGATCATGAACAGGAAGCAGCTTCCCATTGAGGAGCCATGATGAACCTAGTTTCGAGACCAAGAAGAGGAACTCCTTCCAGACCAGGAAGGGGCTGAGGTGGAGGCCTAGATTGGGACTGTTCTTTCCCTTCCTCGGGGAAGAACAGCAGCTTGACTCCAAGTATTGGTAGGCAGTCTGGCTTGAGGGCGAGGACAAGGGCCATCCAAGCTCTGGAGGAGGCCAAGATGGTACCTCAGGATTTGGCCATGTAGATGAGCCACCTCATGGCCTCTATGAGGCTTAAGAGTTAACACCAGCCATGGATAAGACTAAGTAGCTACTTCTCTCCCCGAGACAGGAACTGTCCCTAGTCTCATTAGTCCTAGCCCAAGTCCGTCTTAAACCCAGGTTAAGGCTACCAGAATCTAAGCTGCAGGTCCCAGCTGAAGACAAAGCTAAGCGGCAGCCCTAACCTTGGCCCCAACCCTGGACAAGGGGTATCTGGGACTGGGGATGATGCTGAGTAGCTGCATCCAAGGTCCTACTCTAAGCTAGAACCAGGGGTCTATCCTAGGCTAGGCTGAGGGGTTACTTGGGTAGAAGCGAGCATAGGGCAAAGGCCTCTTCAGAGGTGAGCCTGTTGAATAAATCCAGACAAGCAGAGATCTGTGTTGCAGATGCTCTTATTTCTTGACTTGGGGGGAGTCGCAGGAATATGGGGCTCTCCAGGTAGCTCTGCTCCCAGTGAATTTTGTTACTGAGCCAGAGAGCTCTGCAGGCAGCTCTCCTGTCTGTGGCAAGTCTTCCCCTAAACTAGGGGCTGCTCCAGAAATCCTGGTGGAGATAAGCAAGGACCCAGGGCCCAGCAAAGTTCCTACTCCAGAGCAGAGAAGTCCTGGGGAAAGGAAGGGTGGAGCTCTGTAGTCCTCCTCCTCTCAGCAGGCCAGAGAAGCCAGCTTGAAGCCAGGGATGGACAGCACATTCAAGCCCAAGCAGGTGGGAGCTACTGGGCTGTTTCAGTGAGGTGGCTCCAATCTTTGAGCTGCTACTTTCTAGCCAAATGAACTTGGTCAAGTGATTTCATTTTTCTAAACTTCTATTTCCTGTAAAATGGGAATAACATCAGTACTTTCCACACTGGGGTTATGAGAAGCATTAAATGAGGGATTATATAAAGATGAGTAGAATGCCTGGCATGTAATAAATGCTCATAAATGTTAACTATTTTCATGATTGGAAGTGGGGACTTTGGCCAAAAGATCCAGGTCCAACCAGTCCCTCTATAACCTGCATCCTCTGAGACCCATAGCTGTTCAAAAACACACAACTGTGTATATTTTAAACTATGTATATATTTAACACACACACATATCTTAAAAATAGCTCCAGATGGCAGAAGAATATTGCATACACAGGTCCACCATGGGCCCCTCCAAGTCCCAGGCAACCTTCCCTGATCACTGTGTCCCAGAAATGATTTCCTGTGTCAGTGACACAGAGGACCTGTCCAAGCAAGCCTCCAGGTCCTGAGTGTTCTGATGCCTGAAGGGTAGTCATAGGTCCCGAGGTGGAGTTGGGGGTGGAGTGCTAGGGTCCCATAGGATGTCCTCATATGGGCTTAGAACTGGGCCTGAGGGCCGTCCTTGAGCCCCAGTCTGCTCCAGCAGGGCTTTGAGTAAGCCCACAGTGAGAGGGGGCTCTGCTCCAGGCTCAGGAAATGGGGTAGGCGGCCCCACCTCATCTGGGAGGTATGTCCTCAGTAGAAGCAGGAGCTCAGCTGGAGCCAGTTCTGGTGGACACAGGCGGCAAAGGAGGGGGAGGTGAGCATCAAGCCGGCGGTGCTGGGCAAACTCAGCCAGCAGCAGTTTGAAGATTTCACTTCGAAGCAAGGGACTGGAGGGGCCAAGGGCCAGGCCTGCATCCAGAGCCCGATCCCATTGCTCCTTTTGCACTAGCTGCCCAACAGCTTGGAGCACAGCTTTGGGCCGCCCACTGCTCAAGAGCAGCTCTAGCTCCAGAGCCTCAGGCCGGGTCCCCTCCTCACCTAGCACTGCCAGGGCTCGGCGATACAGGGGCAGTCCTGGGCCCCCTGCCCCCCAGCCCGGCCCACCCTGCTGCTGAGCCAGCTCCACAAAAGGTGGTAGCCATCGAGGCTCCAGCTGGCACAGACATTGGCAGAGGAGTTCAAAGGGGGGCAGTATCCCATTGGGGGGTTCCTTTACAGTGGTTATTCCCCCTAACACTTTCTTCCACACATCAGGGGGTGCTTGGGACCTCAGCTTGCCATTCCCATCTGGCTGGAGCTGCAGGGCCCTGAGGGTGGCACCCCAGGCTGCTGTAGGAAGGGCCTGGAAAACGGTGTTGAGCTGGGCCAGCTGGTCTCCTATCAACTCGGTCCTCAGCAGGCGTGCCACTTCCTGCTCCGCCAGCTCAGTCCAACCAGCCTCCTCATCATCGCCAGCCACCAGCTGGGCCTTCAGCTGCTCTAAGCCTCGGTAATCCCGAAGCTCGGTCCTCAACATGGTCAGCAGTGTAGATGGGGGCAGGTGGCCCTGGAGGATGGAGGCCAGAGCCTGAGGTGCCCGGAATGTGCTGCTGTGTCTCAGTTCTTCTGGAGTGAGCTGGGCACCCCGCAGGCTCCGCCGCTGGTAGTACCCACAAGCCTCCTCAAACACCAGATCCTTGGCTGAAGGCAGCTCAACACCCTGTGGGGCTTCCCAGCCCACACAAAACAGACCCAAGGCTGAAAGCAGACGAAGACTCCCTCGGGTCTCCAGCTCTTCCTCATCCTCCATGCTGGGGGCTGGCGGTTCCAGCAGATGTACCCTGTCTGTACTTAGGACCTTCCTCTCCAGCAGCTGCCCACTGCCCATGTCCAGCAGTTCCAATGTGGAGCCCAGCACACAGGCCAGAGTGCCCTGAAATGTGCCTAGAGCTGCAGACCCCCGCGGGCCTACAGGTGCCTCCTGCAGGATGCCCACTGCCCGGGTACCACCGTGGGACTGCACTAGGCTCACAGTGCCCCCAAAGTCAAGCAACAGCAGGCCGTGGGGAGTTGGGGCCCAGGTGTGTACAGCCAGTGGCTCTCTGGGGGACAGCAACCCAGGAAGGCCTCGGAGCAGGGTCCGGAAGTCCCATGTGTCCCCTCGTCCAGGATTCAGACTCTTACTGTAGGAGAGGCCAAGCCGTGGGGCAGCCACCATCACTTTGCCCTTGCCTGGGCTCCAGATGAGTAGAACGTGGGCCACGCCAGGCCAGGTGGTGGCAGTGGGCACCAGGAAGAGGTGTCTGCAGGAGGCCAGCAGCCCGAAAGCGGGACAGTGGTGCAGCAGGACGTGTGTGCGGCCTAGGCTGGTGCTAGCTTCCCCGCTGGGCTCCAGGGTCCGGACGCACACACAGTGGCTGAAAGCAGTTGCTGGCGGCCCTAACGGGCCCTCGGACCCGGCTTGGCGCTCTTCGCACCACACCAGGCGGCCTCGGAGCGCCGCCACTGCCACCACGCGGGCTCCCCCGCCCGGACACAGCTCGGTGCTCTGCAGCAGTCGCCAGCCAGGCTCCACACCCGCGCCCCACACCTCGGCCAGGCCACTCTCCCACACCAGCACCAGCGCCGGCCGCGCTGGCCACGGCAGGAAGAAGGCGTCCAGCGGGGAGGGCTGGCCGGCCGGCCAGGCCCGCTCCAGCTCCGCGCCGGGCCCTCGCGCCGCGACCAGCAGCTGCGGGGCTACCGCCCCCGGGGGTCGCAGGAGCAGCAGGTGGCGGCCGTCCGGGCTGCCGCGGACTCGTACCGCTGGGTCGCCGGCCAGCAGCTCCCGGAGTCGCGCCGCGCCGCCGAAGGCACTCAGGTCCGAGAGCAACCGCAGAGTCCCCGCGCGCTTCATGGCGCCGCCGCGCGTGAGCGCACCCAGGCTTTGCCCAGGTCCAGCCGCCCGGCAGGACGAGGCCCGATTCCCGGGAGAGCCAAGCGGGGCCAAGACTTCCGTCCCCTGTGGATGAGGTGAGCAGAGGCCGGGCTAAGCGTCGACTCCGCCCCGCCCCGCCAGGCCGGCTCCGGGATGGCTCCTGCAGTCGCCGGGCCGGCACTACACGCCCGCCGGGGGAGGAGCCACGGGAGCGCCCTAGGCGCTCAGCGCCTGCACCACGCCCGCCCGGGGACGCTCTCGGCGCAGGGGGAGGCCCTTCCCCAGACCCCAGGACGCCGCCCAGTGGCCCGGAGTCTGACGCAGGAAAGGGATTCCAGCTCCCTGAGCCCCTCTCCCAAGGATTTCACCCCAGTTTGCTCATTCAGGAAATTTTTGTTGAGCACATGCTTTGTGCCAGGCTCTGAGTAGACAGCCCTAAAGAAAATAGAAAACCTCAACCTCATGGAGATGACAATCTAGTGGAAATAGTAATAAACATGGAGTGCGGTGGCTCCCTCCTATAATCTTAGCACTTTGGGAGGCTGAGGTGGGAGGATTGCTTGAGGCCAGGCGTTCAAGACCAGCCTGAGCAAAATAGGGAGACCTTGTCTCTATAAAAATTTAAAAAAAGAAAGAAAGAGAGAAAAACAGAAAGAAAGAAAAGAAAACCACTTCCATATCACTATGTGACAGCCCTCTCTATCCCCTAATCCCTTCTACAGATAAGGAGGATGAAGCACAGAGAGATTAAGTAACTTGACTAAGATCAAGCAGGTATTAAGTGGTGGAGGTGGGATTTCAACCACAGGCACTCTGGCTCCAGAGTCAGTGCACCAAATCACTTTATCATATCAACAACTCATCACCCAAACCAAAACAGAGAAACATACTTTAGAAGCAGTAAAACCTACAGATTTGTATGTAGGGCTCCTTCCACCCCTCCTTGACTGCCTTTTCAGGTGAACAGTTTTCCTCCTCTCTCCAAGGCCAATCCCTCTTTATGAGCCCCGCCTCTCCTCGCTGGCCCCTACCTTCCTTGACAACTTGCATCCATTTCTGTTTCACTGGCCTCATTCCGTCCTCTTGCCATCAACATAGAAATACCCTCTCATCTCTCCTGTCTTGGAATTCGTTCTTTCATCCTCATCTCCCCACTTCCACCTCCATCACTCCCTCCCCCTTTCCTTTCTCTGTCAAGTTTCGTGCAAGGATGCTACAATTGCCACCTCCACTTTCTTTCCTTCTATCCTCAACCCACTATTTCCCTGAAGTAGCTTTTGCTGAGGTCTTCAAGGACATTTTTACTTGACAACCTTCTCGCTGAAAGTCCCTCCTGTGGTTTCCACTGCATCTTTCCTGGCTGGTTTCCTTTTTTTTTTTTTTTTCAGAGAGCACTACCTTCAGAGTTTTATTTGCCTTTGGTTCATCTTCCTCCATCCTTTATTGATTGAATGATTGATTGATTGATTGAGACAGAGTCTCACTCTGCCGCCCAGGTTGGAGTGCAGTGGTGCCATCTTGGCTCACTACAACCTCTGCCTCCTGGGTTCAAGCGATTCTCCTGCCCAGCCTCCCAAGTAGCTGGGATTACAGGCACCCGCCACCATGCCCAACTAATTTTTTTTTTTTTTGAGATGGAGTCTCGCTGTGTCGCCCAGGCTGGAGTGCAGCGGCACGGTCTTGGAAATTTTTGTATTTTTAGTAGAGACAGGGTTTCACCTTGTTGGATAGGATGGTCTTGATCTCTTGACCTTGTGATTCACACTCCTCGGCCTCCCAAAGTGCTGGGATTACAGGCATGAGCCACCGTGCCTGGCCTATTTATTTATTTATTGAAACAGAGTCTTGCTCCATTGCCCAGGCTGAAGTGCGGTGGCACAATCTTGGCTCACTGCAGCCTCCATCTCCCAGGTTCAAGTGATTCTCCTGCCTAAGTCTCCCTCCCTGGTAGCTGGGATTTCAGAAGTGCACCACCACGCCCAGCTATTTTTTGTATTTTTAGTAGAGATCGGGTTTTGCTATGTTCTTTGGCCAGGCTGGTCGTGAACTCCAGGCCTCAAGTGATCTGCCTGCCTTAGCCTCCCAAAATGTTAGAATTACAAGCGTGAGCCACTGCACCTGGCCCCTCCATCATCCTTTAAATGTGCTCTTCCTCCTATATCCTGATTCCATCTTGAGCCCCTTTCTTTTTTTCTTTTGCTTACAGCCCAGACGTCTCTGCTAAGCTCCAAAAAAAAGAGTATCCAAATGTCTACTAAATATTTATTTCTGCCTGGATGGCTCATCTCACAGACATTTCAATCTCAATATGTCCTAAACATCATCTTCCTGCCCCAAACTGTTCCTGCTTCAACTGCTCTTAGTTGACATAGATTTCTTTTGTTTTTGTATCCTATCATCATATTTAGAGTAGAACCTGACACAAAGAAAGTCTCCAACAGATGTTTGGTGAAGGAATCATTACATTTTCATGGGCACATGTTTGTGTGTGTGATATCACTTAGAAAACTTTTCCTTAAAAATTACAGAAGTAGGCCAGTCATGGTGGCTCAAGCATGCAGTTCCAGGTACACAGGAGACTGAGGTGAGAGGATTGCTTGAGGCCAGGACTTGGAGTCTGCAGTGTGCAATGACTGTGCCTGTGAATAGACACTGCACTACAGCCTGGGCAACATGGCAAGCATCCTGTCTCTTAAAAAAAAAAACAAAAAACGGCCGGGCGCGGTGGCTCAAGCCTGTAATCCCAGCACTTTGGGAGGCCGAGACGGGTGGATCACAATGTCAGGAGATGGAGACTATCCTGGCTAACATGGTGAAACCCTGTCTCTACTAAAAAATACAAAAAAACTAGCCGGGCGAGGTGGCAGGCACCTGTAGTCACAGCTACTTGAGAGGCTGAGGCAGGAGAATGGCGTGAACCCGGGAGGCAGAGCTGGCAATGAGCTGAGATCCGGCCACTGCACTCCAGCCCGGGCGACAGAGCGAGACTCCGTCTCAAAAAAAAAAAAAAACAAAAAACAAACAAACACACAAACAAACAAACAAACAAAAAAACCTTACAAAAATAGACCATGGCTGTCTTAAGCAAAAATGAAGTTATTTAGAAGAACATAGGGGACTCATAGAATCTTCAGGCGAAAGGAAGAACAGGTGTGGCAAATGGTCGTGAACCAAGACACTCACTGAAGACTAAGAAGTAGGAAGCACAACCGGTTTTTTTGTTTTGTTTTGTTTGAGACAGAGTCTTGCTGTCTCCCCAGGCTGGAGTGCAGTATCACAATCTTGGCTCACTGAAACCTCTGCCTCCCAAGATAAAGCAATTCTTCCATCTCAGCCTCCTGAGTAGCTGGTATCACAGGTGCACACCACCAAGCCCAGCTAATTTTTGTATTTTTTGTAGAGACGGGGTTTTGCCACGTTGGCCAGGCTGGTCTCAAACTCCTGGCCTCTGGTGATCCGCCCGCCTCGGCCTTCCAAAGTGCTGGGATTACAGGCGTGAGCCACCGTGCCTGGCCACAATTGTTTTCTAGCAGGAAAAATTTGTTCAAGATACCATGATCTCTGGTGCTATACAAGCTGATCACTGCACTGGAAGATAGCACCTGCTATTAATAAATTCTGATTATACCTTCTACGGGGGTTCACTTCATTATACCTTTCTTTTGCCCCTGCCCACTTTTTTTGTATTCTTTTAGGGTACAACTTTGATTTTTT
The DNA here is from genome assembly GCF_002776525.5 of Piliocolobus tephrosceles. Taxonomy (NCBI): domain Eukaryota; kingdom Metazoa; phylum Chordata; class Mammalia; order Primates; family Cercopithecidae; genus Piliocolobus; species Piliocolobus tephrosceles. The sequence goes on from NC_045442.1 coordinate 31,615,441, forward strand.
TAAAAAAACTGCAAATTGGCCGGGTGCGGTGGCTCATGCCTCTAGTCCCAGCACTTTGGGAGGCCGAGGCGGGCGGATCACCTGAGTTCGGGAGTTCTATACCAGCCTGACCAATACGGAGAAACCCTGTCTCTACTAAAAATACAAAATTAGCCCGGCGTGGTGGTGCATGCCTGTAATCCTAGCTACTCAGGAGACTGAGGCAGGATAATCACTTGAACCCAGGAGCCGGAGGTTGCGGTGAGCTGAAATCGCGCCATTGCACTTCAGCCTGGACAAGAGCGAAACTGCATCTCAATAAAGCAAACAAACAAACAAAAAACACTGCTAATCATGTCTTTCTTTCTTTTTCTTTTATTTATTTATTTATTTATTTATTTATTTTTGAGATGGAGTTTTGCTCTGTCACCCAGGCTAGAGTGCAATAGTGCGATGTCAGCTCACTGCAACCTCCCCCTCCCGGGTTCAAGAGATTCTCCTGCGTCAGCCTCCCAAGTAGCTGGGATTTCAGGTGCCTACCACTGCGCCTGGCTAATTTTTGTATTTTTAGTAGAGATGGGGGTTTCACCATCTTGGCCAGGCTGGTCTCGAACTCCTGACCTCAGGTGATCCACCCGCCTTGGCCTCCCAAAGTGCTGGGATTTCAGGTGTGAGCCACTGCGCCCGGCCAATCATGTCTTATACTATTGTGTAAGTAGACAAGAAAAATAAAACTCTACCAAGGAGGAACCTGAAGTTTTGTGTTAAGAGGTGTTTCCTAATAGATCTGGATTCAAATGCTTCTCCACTTCTTACTAACTTTACATCTCTCTCTCTCTCTCTTTTGTTTTTTGAGATGGGATCTTGCTTTGCTGCCCAGGCTAGAGTGCAGTGGCACTATCTCTACTCACTGCAACCTCCGCCTCCTGGATTCAACCGATTCTCCTGCCTCAGCCTCCCGAGTATAGGCACCTGACACCGTGCCCAGCTAATTTTTGTATATGTATTTTTTTAGTAGAGAGAGGATTTCTGCATGTTGGCCAGGCTGGTCTCGAACTCCTGACCTCAAGTAATCCACCAGTCTTGGCCTCCTGAAGTGCTAGGATTACAGGCATGAGCCACTGCGCCCAGCCTGTTAGCATCTCTCTCTCTCTTTTTTTTTTTTTTGCAGGGAGTCTCATTGTCACCCAGGTTGGAGTGCAGTGGTGCGATTTCGGCTCACTGCAACCTCCACCTCCCGGGTTCAAGCCATTATCCTGCTTCAGCCTCCTGAGTATCTGGGACTACAGTTGCATGCCACCACACCTGGCTAATTTTTTTGTATTTTTAGTAGAGACGGGGTTTCACCATGATAGCCAGGATGGGCTCAATCTCCTGACCTGGTGATCCACCCGCCCCAGCCTCCCACAGTGCTGGGATTACAGGCATGAGCCACCGCACTAAAGTGCTGGCATGGTGGTGGTTGCCTGTAGTCCCAGCTACTCAGGAGGCTGAGGCAGGAGAATGGCATGAACCTGGGGGGCGGAGCTTGCAGTGAGCTGAAATTGTGCCACTGCACTCCAGCCTGGCCAACAGAGCAAGACTCCGTCTCAAAAAAAAAAAAAAAAAAAAGAACTAAAGCCCTTGAAAGCTGCACCTAGTGATGCTGAATAACCTAAACAATATGACATAGGGTTTTTATTATCCCCATTTTCCAGATGAGGAAACTAAGTCTCAGAGAGCTCAAGTAATTGCTCAGTCATAGAGTTAGTGAGTAGCAGATCTGGGATCCCTTTTCATAGTTTTCCAGAGGTAGTGCTCTTACCTACTCAGTATATGGCCTTCTGTGTTTATTCTAGTCTGCATCTGTATGAAATTGACTTCCCTGGCATAGATGTGGGCAATGTATTGTGTTGCTTCATTCTCATACCTTCTTTCTTTTTCTCCTCTCCTCTAACGCTTGACTCAATCTTCATCTTTCTCAGAAAACCTCTGGAGATTGACATGACATTTTCCCTTCTCTGAATTTTCAAGGCGTTTACAACTTGAACCTTTGTACTCCAGCCTGTATTCATTGAGATTTAAAACATTTAATTGTATATATCTCTATCTATATACCTGTACTTTGTTGCAATATACTCTCAGGATCGTTATTTTTCTTTTTACTGCTCCCAGGATTGGATATTCAGTAGGTGCCAAGGGGAAAAAATGTTGTTTATTTTATTTTATTTGAGACAGGGTCTCACTCAGTTGCCCAGGCTGGAGTGCAGTGGTTCACTGTAGCCTCTACCTCCCAGGCTCAAGCGATCCTCCAACCTCAGCCTCCCAAGTAGCTGGGATTACAGGTGCACTCAGCTAATTTTTAAAATTTTTAGTAGAGATGAGATCTCATTATATTTCCCAAGCTGGTCTCAAACTTCTGAGTTCAAGCGGTCCTCCTGCCTTGACCTCCCAAAGTGCTGAGATTACAGGCATGAGCCATGGCAGCATGCCAGAAAAATAATTTTGTTAAAAAGAAATCAGGTGGCCGGGCGTGGTGGCTCATGCCTGTAATCCCAGCACTTTGGGAGGCCGAGGCGGGCAGATCACTTGAGGTCAGGAGATTGAGACCATCCTGGCTAACACAGTGAAACCCCGTCTCTACTAAAAACACAAAAAATTATCCGGGCGTGGTGGTGGGCGCCTGTAGTCCCAGCTACTCGGGAGGCTGAGGCAGGAGAATGGCTTGAACCCAGGAGGCAGAGGTTGCAGTGAGCCGAGATCATACCACTGCACTCCAGCCTGGGCGACAGAGCCAGACTCTGTCTCCAGAAAAAAAAAAAAAAATCAGGCACGCCCGGGCATGGTGGCTCATGTCTGTAATCCCAGCACTTTGGGAGGCCGAGGCAGGTGGATCACCTGAGTTTGGGAGTTCTATACCAGCCTGATCAACATGGAGAAACTCCGTCTCTACTAAAAATAAAATAATTAACTGGGTGTGGTGGCGCATGCCTATAATGCCAGCTACACTTGGGAGGCTGAGGCAGGAGAATCGCTTGAATTCAGGAGGCAGAGGTTGCAGTTGGCCAAGATGGCACCATTGCACTTCAGCTTGGGCAATAGACTGAGACTCTGTCTCAAAAAAAAAAAAAAAAAAAAAAA